>NW_027590238.1:0-300000 GCF_964213995.1 Mustelus asterias
CTGCGGCACTCTGGTTACAGCGGCAGTGATCTCGAGCTGTATCAACAGGTAGCCATCATATGGGTATTGGTGAGAGCTTAAACCCCATATTTCCAGGTCTTCAAGTGGCTGGAGAGGTAAGTGTTTCAGGTAGGTGTCGTAGAAGTTGCGATACAAAATGGTTACTTGGGAGCCACTGTCAAGCAAAGCTCTTGCATAAACTCCTTCTATTTGCACAGGTACACCAGAGATGGGCCCCACTAATCCTGCAGGTAACTGTTTTGAGCCTTGCTTCGCTGGGGGTAGACAGTGGGTGGAACGTATTTCACACGGAACCAAGCACCGTTCCTTCACATGGCTCCTGAGAAGTTTCCCTGCTGTCTGCTTGCTTTGATCAGCTTCTGATTCACTTTCGTCAGATCCTCGAGTTCATTGCACTCTCTCCTTGTATGCCCATCTTGCCCACACCTGTAGCAAAAGATTCCTGCTGGCAGTGGTTTGGACATTTTCACTCGGGGCGACGCGTCCCGAACAGCAGCTTCTGGCGCTTGCTGTACGGACCCAGTCCTTGCTGTCGTACTTTCAGATGTAGGGGTAATTGGAACGGCACTCAACAGTCTGGCCACCTGAGAAGTCAGTTCCCTTACCTCATTTCGTAGGCTGTTCAACTCAGACGTAACTGAGGACTGCGGTACACTGGCGGTGGCTGCGGTGGCAGTAGCTTTCACCCCTTCTCTGGCGCTAATCCAATTTTCTTCCTCTCTTACCTCCCGCATCAGCTGGAAGAAGGAAGGGGGTTTGTCCAGGGTGTGGCTCATCCTTACACGCAGAGCAACCATGTCTCGAGTGAGTGCACCCTTGACTAGCTGTTCCATCCGAGCTCGATTCATGTCTGCAGCCGTAATTCCTCCCTTAAGAAGAGCACGATGGAGAAGTTTGTCAAGGCGATATAGAAAAGCAGAGAGTTTGTCTCCTTCATCCTGGTATGTGTGTCTGAACTTGGCCAAGATGTCGGCTCCACTCTCTGTGGTGCCATAAGCTGTGTCCAGTGCGGATAAATAATCGGTGGCCGCAGCAGTGGGAGTGCTAACTTTCAAAAATCGGACAATGTCAGCAACAGGCCCTTTTAAACTCTCCACTATACGCTGTCTCTTGGCAGCGTCAGTGCATTGCCACTCATTGATCATCTGGGTAGCCTGCTCCATCCAGACATCGTATTCTTCCTCAACTGGGGGTACAGGTTTCAGTCCTGAAAACAGTCTCAGCTTTCTGTACCTAGGCCCATCGGTAGACACTTGGTTGCACTTGTCCACCAGTTTGCCAATAGCAGTCACTAAATCCATGTTCACATGCACTTTGGGAGCTTGATTTTCTGATACTATGGCCTGAAAATCCTCCATTGACTTGCCTTCCTATTGTAGGAGTAACAACAGCTTTGGATGGAAAGCATCCTCTTCAGGAACAGCATCCTGTGTGTCCAAGCTTTCTAGCGTATGCACAACCCTTGGCCCAGCTTCTCCTTCAATACCTACATCTGGAGGTACAGTGTCAGGGGTTAAATCAATGCTAGTCTCCCTTAGTATGAACAACTGTGTGCCAGTAGAATCCCCACGGTGACCACAAATCTTGGTGCGACCAAAGACTTTCACTGTGTTTAAGACCCTAGCAATGGTTTCCTCACTAGTATCTATTGGCACATTGCTCAGTAATATGCCACGAGAAAGACTGATATTCTTTTGGCGGCCCCAGTCAGCAGCCTGAGAAAAATCCATTGTCTTAAGTGAGCGACTAACACTGTAAAACTTTTCCTGTTGTAATTACTGGGTTAACTGTTACTGACTGATGGGGGAAAAAAATTATTTGACCTGTCTGGTAAACAGGAATGATCTCAGCGGTGCCTCCAAAAATGAAACCCCCTGTTGACCACTATATGGGGCTACTATTTAAATATTCAATCAACAGGATCCCGAAATCCTAGCGGTTGATGTTGATTTGGCTAATTCCCTGTTTACCCATAAATGTCAGTTTTGTAATCGGAATATCAAAAATAAATTTAATAACAATATAATTAACAGACATAAAACAGTGAGCTCTGATCTATAACCATTGGGGCCCATCCGTTGGTGCACACATGGGGAAACTCATCCTCAGTAACACATTTGTAGATACTCTTCCAGTTGGACTGTATAGTCCCCACCAGTTACTCACGACACCCACACACAGTCCAGAAGAGACACACGTCTGGAAGATGATGCCGCAGGAGGCAGAAGCGCCACGAGCTATCCGTGCAGCAACGTAGGTCGAGTGCACTGAAGGCTGTCCTCCTCGGCAGTAATGAAAAGAACAGGCAGGGGAACGCCTGGCTGCCTCTCACTCCAAACCGAATTCTTACTGCCTGGGAAAAGCTCTCTCTCTTTTCAACTCTGCCCTTGCTTCACTTCCTGGCGCCTTTTTTTCCTCCCGCCCCCAGTGCAATCCCATTGGCCCAGCCCACATCACTCAATCAACAGCATCCTGTTCACAGCACCCGCCCGGCAAACAGGACACTGAAACCCACCAGGGACAAGGAACACTGGTAAATGTCTTCCCCACAAATTTTCCTCAGTCCCTTACATAATGTTCTCAAAGAATTCCATCAAATTAGTCACATATGACCTGCCCCTCATAAACCATTGTTGTGTCTTACCAATGGGAAATTTATATCCAGATTCCTCGCTATTTCTTCCTTGAGGATTGTTTGGAGCATTTTCCGTACTACAGACGTTGAGCTCACTGGCCTATAGTTTCCCGCCTTTTGTTGACCTTTTTTTTTACAAACAGTGGCATCACATTTACTGTTTTCCAATCTGCGGGAACCACCACAGAGTGCAGTAAATTTTGGTAAATTACCACTAGTGCATTTGCAATTTCCCCGTCCATCTCTGTTCGTACCTTTGGATGCATTCCATCAGGGCCAGGGGACTTGTCTACCTTTAGCCCCATTCGCTTGCCCAACACTAACTCTTTCGGGATAATGAGAGCTTCTAGGTCCCCACCTGACAGAGCCTTCCTGTCATAAATTTTTGGCATGTTATTTGTGTCTTCCACTGTGCAGGCTGACGCAAAATACCTGTTCAATGCCTCAGTCATTTCCTCATTTCCAGTTATTACATCCCCATTCTCATCTTCTAAAGGACCAATGTTTACTTTAGCTACTCTTTGGCGTTTTACGTATTTGTAGAAACTTTTGCTTTCTTTTTTTCATATTCTGAGCTAATGTGCTCTCATAATCCATCGTACCTTTCCTTACAGCTTTTCATCGTGACTTTCTGTTGACCTTTAAAGATTTCCCAATCCTCTAGTTTCCCACTAATCTTTGCTACTTTGTATGCATTTTCTTTCAGTTTCATACCCTCCTTTATTTCCTTCGGTATCCATGGCTGATTATCTATTTTTTCTACAGTCCTTCCTTATCACTGGTACATACTTTTGTTGCACACTGTGAAAAATCGCTTTGAAAGCCCTGCACTGTTCCTCAATTGTCCCACCATAAAGTTTTTGCTCCCAGTCTACCTTTGTCAACTCCTACCTGATCCAATTGTAGTCTCCTCAGTTTAAGTGCAAGACACAGTTATTGGATTTTACCTTCTCCGCTCCACATGTATTTTAAGTTCAACCATAATGTGATCGCTTTTTCCAAGAGGACCCCTAACTGTAAGATCATTAATTATTCCAGTCGCGTTGCACAGGAAAAGGTGTAGGATAGCTGCTCCCTCGTTGGTTCCATTACATACTGTTCAAGGAAGCAATCGCGGATACATTCTATGAACTCCTCCTTAAGTCTGCCTTGACCGACCTGGTTTGACCAAATTACATGTACATTTAAATACCCCATAATAATTGCTGTACCAGATTCACATGCATCAATTATTTCTTTGCTTATTTCTCGCCACACCATGATGTTATTATTTAATGACCTATAGACTACGTCTATCAGTGACATTTTCTACTTACTATTTCTGACACAAATGGATTCAACCATTTTTTCCATCGAACTTATGTCACCTCTTACTACCGCCCTGATGTCATCCTTAAACATCAGACCGACACCACCTCCCTTACCTTCCTGTCTGACCCGCCAAACAGCCTGATACGTCTGGATATTTAACTCACAGTCATGACCATCCTGCAAACATGTCTCTGTAATGGCCACCAAATCATACTCATTCACAATCATTGGTGCCGTCAACTCATTTACCTTGTTTCGAATGTGATGTGCATTCAGATAAAGTGCTCTTATGCCAGTTTTTGTGCCTTGTTTTTGAATTTTAATACTCCCATTAATAACATCTACTGAGTTCTCCTTCCCTTTCACATTTGTTTTCCTGATTATTGATTGTAGTCAATAAACGGTTATACTTTATTTTAATAAAAATAATCGGAACAGCCCGTTCGTCCAGCAGTACTCGCAACACAGACCGCTATTTTCCCTGGACTGCCCTTGCTTCGTCCAAAACACCTAACCCTCCACCGCAGGTACACTCAGACATTTTGAGTCACATCAGCTAACTTAGTACATCACCGCTTGCTAATCCATCACCGGCAGGAACCTTGCAAACACATATTCCCGATTCAAATTCTCCTCCATAGATGCCCCAGCATTTCTCTTTGCTCACCATCATCCCTTGTTTCTACTTGACATGGATTTATGAACTGTCTACCCAATCTCTAACCATCACTTCATTGACCAACTCAGTACTCCTGATCATATCCGAAAAAAAACTCAACACTGGCCCTCAGGTCATCCTTTATACCCCACCTTTGCATTCCGCCGCCATATCTGGCCCCCACATGGCTCCAGCACGCCGTTCATCATTGCTTTCAGTCATTCTTTTCAGTTCAGCTGTGATTAATTTCATCAGCTGACAGTCCTTGTTATTTTATTTTTCGTTCATGGGCGGCACAGAGGCACAATGGTTAGCACTGCTGCCTCACAGTGCCAGGGACTCTGGTTCGATTCGTGGCTTGGGTCACTGTCTGTGTGGAGTTTTCACGTTCTCCGCATGCCTGTGTTGATTTCCTCTGGGTGCTCCGGTTTACTCCCACAGGCCAAAGATGTGTGGGTTAGTTCTATTGGCCATGCGATATTGTCCCTTCCTGTCAGGGGGACCAGGTAGAGTAAATTATTGGTATTATGAGAATAGGGACCTGATTGGGATTGTGGCTCGTGCAGATTCGATAGGCGGAATGAACTCCTTCTGCACTCTCGGGATTCTATGTACAATAATTTAGACGTATCTGTTGATATGGTAACACATGCGATAGTCTTCATATATCTTCTTTCAATCTAACTCATTTATGGTTGATCAGTTGCATCATTTCATTGTGTATTTCTCATTTTCACAGTTAACATGGTGACGATTGCGATTCTATCTGGTGGAAAGTGTGCCCTCTCCACATGTGTAACTCGATACCTGGTGGCCATGTCAGTTTCGGATCTGCTGCTCATAATCCTCGATTTGATATTCAGACACATTCCGATTGTTTTTAAGGAAGGTTTTCTTTTCCTGAAGTCTATCCCCGTGTGCAATGTTCACGCCGTTCTGCTTTATGCAGCCACTGACTGTTCTGTCTGGTTCACTGTCACTTTCACCTTTGATCGGTGTGTGGCCATTTGTAGCCAGACACTGAAAGCTAAATATTGCACTGAGAAATCGGCAGCTGTGGTTCTGGGAACAGTGACTCTGCTGAGCTGCTTGAAGAACACTTTCTGGTATTTCATGTTATCAGGATTGTACAACATGCAAAATAATCCTAAATTTTGTTACATGACATTCGAGAATCTGTTCTCATTTGTCTGGGTGACGATTGTCTTCCTCCATAACATTTTCACCCCTGGGATCCCATTTGTCCTGATTTTGCTGCTGAATATTTTCACCGTAAGATTCATTGTGATGAACAGCAGAGCCCGCAGGAGACTTCGGGCTCACAGCAGTGGTGAGAGTTCCAAAGACCCAGAAATGGATAGTCGACGGAAATCCATCATCTTACTGTTTGTGATCTCAGGGAATTTCATCATTTTATGGTCAACTCTCATGGTGTATTCTATATGGAGCTCTCTGTTTGGAATTAATCCTAGTAAGTTCATATTTATGTATTCTTATGTTCAAGAATTGAGCTTCATGATGCAGCTTCTGAGTTGCTGCACAAACACCTTCATTTATGCCGTGACCCAGGTTAAGTTCAGAGAGCAGTTCGAGTTTATTTTAAAATATCCCTTTACTACAACTATTAAATTAACCAGTAATTGAAATAAACGCAGTAATGTGTCATTTTAATGGCATTTTCACATTTCACCTTTCTGTTTGGACATTTGCAATCGAGCAGCAGGAAGTGCCTGATTGATCACAGACCACGAACGGTAGTTGTTGAAATGATATGGGAGTGGGGAAGGCCCTGTGCATACTGACGCAATCTCATTATGGGTTTGGGGCAATTATTGTGGGTCAGCATGGAGCAAAGGAGTTGTCAAAATTAGGAAAGGAGCAGATCCATTTTGCAGCTCATTCCGTTCAACAACTGACATTCTGGACTTGAAAATCTCTCGCACAAATTGCACACACAAGTTATCATTCGTTGCAACAATTTGCTATATATTTACCACTTTGTGTATCCATTATCCACACTCTCCCTCTGTTTCCCTATTCGGATGATTTTTGATGGTCTCAGCAATTTTGAATCTTTATCGCCCCAAATCTGACACACCAACGCAAACATAGAAACATAGAAAACTACAGCACAAACAGGCCCTTCGGCCCACGAGTTGTGCCGAACACATCCCTACCATCTAGACCTACTTATAACCCTCCATCCTATTAAGCTCCATGTACTCATCCAGGAGACTCCTAAAAGACCCTATTGAGTTCGCCTCCACCACCACTGACAGCAGCCGATTCCACTCGCCCACCACCCTCTGTGTGAAAATATTACCCCTGACATCTCCTCTGTACCTACCCCCCAGCACCCTAAACCTGTGTCCTCTCGTAGCAGACATTTCCACCCTGGGAAAAAGCCTCTGAGAGTCCACCCGATCATTGCCTCTCAACATCTTATACACCTCTATTAGGTCTCCTCTCATCCTTCGTCTCTCAGGCTATCCTCAAAAGGCATGCCACTCAATCCAGGCAACATCCTTGTTAATCTCCTCTGCACCCTTTCAATCTTTTCCGCATCCTTCCTATAGTGAGGCGACGAGAACTGAGCACCGTACTCGAAGTTGGGTCTGACGAGGGTCTTACATAGCTGCATCATTATCCCCGGACTCCGAAACTCAATCCCTCGAATGATAAAGGCCAGCACACCATACACCTTCTTAACCACCTCCTCCACCTGCGGGGGCGATTTCAGAGTCCTATGGACCTGGACCCCAAGGTCCTTCTGATCCTCTACCGTACTAATAGTCTTTCCCTTTATATTGTACTCCTTCATCCCATTTGACCTGTCAAAATGGACCACGACACATTTACCTGGGTTGAAGTCCATCTGCCACTTGTCCACCCAGTCTTGCATCCTATCTATGTCCCTCTGTAATTTCTGGCATTCCTCCAAACTATCCACAACCTCACCAACCTTCGTGTCGTCGGCAAACTTACCAACCCATCCCTCTGCTTCCTCATCCAGGTCATTAATGAAAATGACAAACAGCAAGGGTCCCAGAACAGATCCCTGGGGCACACCACTGGCGACCAACCTCCATTTAGAAAAAGACCCATCTATACCCACTCTCTGCCTCCTTTGGGCAAGCCAGTTCTGGATCCACAGGGCAGCAGCCCCTTGGATCCCATGCCCTCTCACTTTTTCCAGAAGCCTTGCATGGGGTCCTTATCGAACGCCTTGCTAAAATCCATATAAACGACATCTACCGCCTTCACTTCGTCAATGTATTTAGTCACATTTTCGAAGAACTCTACCAGGCTCGTAAGGCACGATCTGCCCTTGACAAAGCCATGCTGAGTATTCTTGAGCATACTAAACCTCTCTAAATGCTCATATATCCTGTCCCTCAGGATCTTCTCCATCAGTTTGCCAACCACTGAGGTTAGAATCACCGGTCGGTAATTACCTGGGCTATCCCTATTCCCCTTCTTGAAAATAGGAACCACATCCGCAATCCACCAATCCTCCGGCACCTCTCCCGTCGCCATTGACGATGCAAAGATCATCGCCAGAGGCTCTGCAATGTCCTTTCAAAGTAACCTGGGGTCCATCCCATCCGGACCCGGTGACTTATCTGTCTTGATGCCATTCAAAGATTCCAGCAGAACCTCTTTCTTAAAGACCACATACTCAATCCTTTCAGTCCGCCGCACGCCCGCAGTACATCCACCCAGATCCTTCACCTCTGTGAAAACGGAGGCAAAATATTCATTGAGCACCTCTGCCACTTCTACTGGTTCCGTCCAGACTTTCCCGCCTTCACCTTTTATAGGCCCTATTCCGTCACGTCTCATCCTTTTACTCTTCACATATTTATAGAACGCCTTAGGGTTCTCCTTAATCCTACCTGCCAGGGCCTTCTCGTGACCCCTTCTGGCTCTTCAAATTTCCTTCTTTAGTCCCTTCTAACAAGCCGTATACTCATCTAGATCCCTATCTTCGCCAAGCTCTCTGAGCCTTTTGTCCGCTTTCCTTTTCTTCTCGACTAGGTCCCGCACAGCTTTCGTGCACCATGGTTCCTTTAACCGACCAACACCTCCCTGTCTGCCCGGAATGTTTCCTGTAGAACTCTAGACAGACATTCCTTGAAAAACTGCCACTTCTATTCAGTAAGTTTCCCCGAGAATACCTCCTTCCAATTTACTCCTCTAATTTGCTGTCTAATGTCTTCATTTTTCCCCTTACTCCATATAAACACTTTCCTAGCTTTCCTGATCCTCTCTTTTTCCAATGCAAGCCTAAAGGAGATAGAGTTATGATCGCTCTCCCCAAGATGCTCTCCCACTGAGAGATCTGACACCTGTCCAGGTTTATTTGTCAGTATCAGATCAAGTAAAGCCTCTCCTCTTGTAGGCTTGTTCACATGCTGTGTCAGGAAACCCTCCTGAACACACCTAATGATCTCTTCCCCATCCAATCCCCTTACCCAAGGGATATTCCAATCTATGTTTGGGAAATTAACGTCTCCCATCACAACAACTCTGCTATTATTGCAACTCTCCAGGATCTGTTTCCCTATCTGCTCCTCCAGCTCCCTGTTACTATTGGGCGGCCAATAGAAAATTCCCAGCAAAGTGACCGGTCCCTTCCCACTCTGAGCTTCCACCCACAGAAACTCGGTGGACAATCTCTCCACAGCATACACCCTCTCTACAGCTGTGACACTATCCCTGATTACCAGTGCCACTCCACCCCCTCTCTTGCCTCCCTTCCTGTCCTTCCTGAAACATCTGTATCCTAGCACCTGGAGTATCCAGTCCTTTCCCTGAGACATCCAGGTGCTGGGATTCAGATGTTTCAGGAAGGACAATTTTGATAAATGCATCAAATGTCAAATATCCGAATTTTCGAACAACAAACGTTTGGGCAGCATTGTGGGTAGTGTTGAGTACAGCCTGGAACTACAAAACGATATGAACAGATTGCATGAACAGGCCAAACAGTGGCAAATAGATTTTAACATAACCAAACAAGAGTTTATTCATTTTGGATCAAAAATGATAGCTGAGGATAATTTGTAGCAGGCACAAAGCTAAATTCAGTGCTCACCAACGCGATTTGGAGAATCAGGTGCACAGCTCCGTAAAATGTCACGAACAAGGACAGAAAATATTCAGCAGGGCCAGCGGGTGCTGGCCTTTCGGAGCGCTGCTCCTTCGTCAGGTGAGTGGGAGATCGCACAATACAGACAGAATGCTGGTGAGTATCCAGTCCTTTCCCTGAGACATCCAAGTCTCCGTAATGGCCACCACATCATACTTCCAGGCATCGATCCATGCTCTGAGCTCAACCCCTTTATTCACTATACTCCTGGCATTAAAGTAAGCACAACTCAATCAGTCCCGGACCTCCCCGCAACCTATCTAGTTTAAACTCTCCCCAGGAGCTTTAGCCAACCTTCCTGCCAGGATATTGGTCCCCCTGGGATTCAAGTGCCATCCGTTTTTTGTGTACAGGTCACACCTGCCCCTGAAGATGTCCCAATGGTCCAGGAACCTGAATTCCGTGTTTGTCTCTGTTGACTGGACGGCTGGTTCGTGCCGCAGGGCGATGCGAACAGCGTAGGTTCATTTCCTGTACTGGCTGAGAATATTCATGGAAGTCCCGTCTTCTCAAAATTGCCACTCCCAAGAGGTATGGTGACCATCAGACAGTTCTCAATAACGAGAGTCCCCTGGGACTGTGGTGACATTTACATTTTCCTTGCACTAGAGAGGGTGCACAGATTTACCAGGATGCTGCCAGTGATGCAGCAACGAAGGGATCCTGGATAGAATCGTGATGTTTTCCTTCCAGCAGAGAAAATGCAATCTGGCATATCATTGAGGCACACACAATTATGTCGGGCATAGACTGGTTGGATCCGAAGGAATATGTCCCCTTAGTCGAGGGATCAAGGATGAGTGGAGTACAGATTCAAGTTTAGGGACAGGGGACCACGAGGGGATTTGAGAAAGAAAAATCACTCAGAGATTGTGGGAATCTGCAAGACACTGCTTGGAAGGATGGCAGACGCGGGAAGCTTCAGAACAATTAAGAGGCATTTGGACAATCACTTCAAACACCATAGCATACACGGCCACGGTCTAAGTGCAATATAAATTGATTGAAACAGATCGGGAATTGATTGATAGAACAGAAACGATGAGCCGAATGACCTTTTCTTGTGCCAAAAAAATCTGACTCGATGAACATTTCTCAGTCATGACCCCAGCCTCCTTGGGTGTAAGTCCTTTATGTTGTCATATCATATAATACTGCTTCTCACATATATTTTGTCAAGTAATACCCTGACAGGATATTGGAATTATTGTTGGTTACAAAGTAAATTTTCGTCTTTTCAAGTAGCGATTAGCATGTAACACAAACACATCTCCTGTGCTATACGGCTCCAAGCATGGCCGACCAGCAGCAACTGCAGTACTTATCGTCTGCCACTGGCGTGTGGCAATAATTTGTGCCTTCTTAGTCAGTCCCTTCCCATGCTCTAGTTTCACTTCTTTTGTTTTTTTTTCTTGTTCACTTACAATTTAAACCTTTTTCATTTAAGTGATGGAATCTATGTTCAATGATACAAACATCACACAATTGTAAATTTCAGACCAGTCCAGAAATAATGCAGCTATTAAGAAGTGCAGAGTTAGAGCTATTGAGTGAGATTCAGTGCGTTCCTTGTGAACATGGAGCACTGTGTGTAGTTTTGGTTGCTTTACCCCAGAAGGAATATTATTGCCATGGGGGGAGTGCAACAAAGGTTCCCCGAATTTGTTCTAGGGTTGGCGGGACTGTCTTATGAAGAGAAATTGGGCAAACTGGGCATGTATTCTCTGGAGTTTCGAAGAGGCGATCTCATTGAAACGTACAAAATACTGAAAGGAATAGACAGAGTAGAGGCAAGTATGATATTTCCTTTGTTTGGGGAGTCTAGAAACAGAGGCATAATTTCAAAATAAGAGGAAAGACACTTGGGACTGAGATAGGGCGAAGTTACTTTACACAGAGTTGTGAATCTTTGGAATTCTCTACCACAGAGGGCTGTGGGAGTTCAGTCTCTGAGTATGTTTGAGGTAGAGTTTGATAGACTTCTGATTAACAATAACGTAAATGGCAATGGGGATAGTGGGTGTAAAAGGCATTGAAATGTCTGATCAGCCAAGATCCTATTGAATGGCAGAGCAGGATCGATGGGCTGAATGGCCTACTCCTGTTTCTATGCTCCTATGAGTGAGTGTGAGAAAGTGTGCATGTGAGAGAGTGAGAGTTTATGTGAGAGGGTGTGAGTGTGAAGTGAATGAGTGAGCATGAGAGAGTGAATAAGTGTGTGCATGCATGTGAAAGCGTGAGTGCATGTGAGAGAGTGATAGAGTGAGTGTGCATGAGAGAGTATGAGTGTGAGAGTGAGTATCAGAGTGAGTATGAGAGTGAGTGAGTATGTGTGCCGATGACAGAGAGTGGGTGTGTGTTAGAGAGTGAGTGTGAGAGTGAATAAGTGAGTGTGAGTAAGTGAGTGTTCAGGAGTGAGTGAATCTGAGTGAGTGTGTGAGTGCATGTGTGTAAGTGAATTTGTTTGAGCGTGTGTTTGTGTGTGTGAGTGTTGGAATATCAGATCATGAACCCAAAGGTATATTATGAATTCAGACTAGATCCCAATAATTTGTTATTTTGGCATTAGTGTGACAAGTGGCGTCCCTCAGGGATCAGTGCTGGGACCTTTGCTGCTTGTAATATATATAAATGATTTGGAGGAAAATGTAACTGGATTGATTAGTAAGTTTGTGTTCGACACAAAGGTTTGTGGATTTGCAGACAGCGATGAGGACCATCAGAGGATACAGCAGGATATAGACCAGTTAGCGACTTGGGCGGAGAGATGGCAGATGGAGTTTAATCCGGATAAATGTGAGGTAATGTATTTTGGAAGGTCTAATACAAAGTAGAAATGTACAGTAAATGTCAGAACCCTTAAGAGTATTGATAGGCAAAGGGATCTGGGTGTACAGGTACACAGGTCACTGAAAGTGGCAATGCAGGTGGAGAAGGTAGTCAAGAAGGCATACGGCATGCTTGCCTTCATCGGTCGGGGTATTGAGTTTAAAAATTGTCAAGTCATGTTGCAGCTTTATAGAACCATAGTTAGGCCGCACTTGGAATATAGTGTTCAATTCTGGTCGCCACACTACCAGAAGGATGTGGAGGCTTTGGAGAGGGTACAGAAAAGATTTACCAGGATGTTGCCTGGTATGGAGGGCATTAGCTATGAGGAGAGGTTGGAGGAACTTGTTTTATTCTTACTGGAACGACGGAGGTTGAGGGGTGACCTGGTAGAACTCTACAAGATTATGAACAGAGTGAATAGTCAGAAGCCTTTAGCCAGGGTGAAAGAGTCAATTACTAGGGGGCACAGGTTTAAGGTGCGAGTGGCAAGGTTTAAAGGAGATGTACGAGGCAGATATTTTACACAGCGGGTCGTGGGTGCCTGGAACTCGTTGCCGGGGGAGGTAGTGGAAGCAGATACGGTAGTGACTTTTAAGGGGCGTCTTGACAAGTAAATGAATGGGATGGGAATAGAGGGATATGTTCCCCGGAAGGGTAGGGGGTTTTAGTTCAGTCGGGCAGCATGGTCGGTGCAGGCTTGGAGGGCCGAAGGGCCTATTCCTGTGCTGTAATTTTCTTTGTTCTTTGTTCTTTGTTCTTATTTAGCCTGGATCGTAATTAAATTATGCACCCGATAACAATCCAACGTTTCTGCTTGATTTGATGCTCCTTATTTTACACAATGCCAGGAGCTCTTGCATTGTTGGCACTTACTTTCCCACTCTGGGAGTGTCCCTTTAATACAGCCGAAATATCTGCTCTGAAAATGTAAGTAAATGCTCAGTAAAAATCCTTGATTCCAATTTACCATGCCCAACTCATTCACAACGACGTGAACTTGGCACCTGTGCATTTCCTTACTTATTTCGTTATTCTGGATTCGTGACTTGGAGTTATCATCGCTAAACTAAACGGTGTAACACAGTGAACACTGCCCACCAAACGTTTCCCCCACTGGTACTTGATTAATTTCGCTCATAACCTCACCGACTGTGAAATGCAGCAATGCCATCTCCTTCCTTGGGCTGTGAACTTACAGATTGAGACGATCTCCTGACCAGGTTGTAGGAATTGTTTCCAGTTTCTCCCCTTTACCTGTTTAATAACGTTGTCAATTTTAGACTCTGTGGTACATTATGAGAAACTCCGTTTTGCTGTTATGAATAAGTTATTATAAACTTCCCGTCGGCAGTAAACCAGATAAGAAACCGAACAATTGAAATGTTATTCTGCTCTCAGATAATCGATCCTACCCTTGATCCTGCTCTGTCAGAATTTCTCTCCAGTACGGTAATCCTTATTTCTTCCTTCCACATTTATTCCAAGGAACATCTTGTGTGTTGGAATAAATTTTATGTGGTGCTCGAATTTTTTGAGCATTTTAAGTTATTGCTGCCGCATCATGTTCTCACAGCCGAACTGTGTCTGCAGACAATCAAAAATACTTTGCACAATAAATGCACTCTACAGCAAATCCAGCATTTTTAAATGGAAATATCTGCTACCTCGGCAGTTATGTAGAGTTCATTTGAACTTGTGACACAATAGTTCCATGGGGATCTTGTGCACGTTGTTGACGCTAACGTAATTACTTTTAAATGAACACCCTTAACACTCTCACAGTCATTAATTGTTCTTTCTTGTCAAATTCTAACGATTTTCTTTGACCAACCTTGATCTCCTTTTCACCAACATGGCTTGTAGCACCGTGACCTAATTAACTTGAACATGGTGTAACTGGGGTGATAAGTAAGTTTGCGGACGACACGAAAATGGCTGGACTTGCAGATAGTGAGGAACATTGTCAGAGGCTACAGTAGGATGTAGATAGGCTGGAAATTTCGGCAAAGAAATGGCAGATGGAGTTCAATCCAGATGAATGCGAAGTGATGCATTTTGGTAGAAATAATGTAGGGAGGAGCTATACGATAAATGGCAGAACCATAAAGGGTGTAGATACGCAGAGGGACCTGGGTGTGCGAGTCCACAGATCCTTGAAGGTGAGGTCACAGGTGGAGAAGGTAGTGAAGAAGGCATGTGGCATGCTTGCCTTTATAGGACGAGGCATAGAGTAGAGGAGTTGGGGTCTGATGTTGCAGTTGTATAGAACGTTGGTTCGGCCGCATTTGGAATACTGCGCCCAGTTCTGGTCGCCACACTACCAGAAGGACGTGTAGGCTTTAGAGAGAGTGCAGAGGAGTTTACCAGGATGTTGCCTGGTATGGAAGGGCTTAGTTATGAGGAGAGATTGTGTAAACTGGGGTTGTCCTCACTGGAAAGACGGAGAATGAGGGGTGGCCTAATAGAGGTGTATAAAATTCTGAAAGGCATAGATAGGGTGAATGGTGGGAAGCTTTCCCCAGGTCGGTGGTGACGTTCACGAGGGGTCATAGGTTCAAGGTGAGTGGGGGGGGGGGGAGGTTTAACCCGGATATCAGAAGGACGTATTTTACACAGAGGGTGGTGGGGGCCTGGAATGCGCTGCTGGGCAAGGTGGTGAAGGCGGACACACTGGGAACGTTTAAGACTTATCTCGATTGCCACATGAACGGAGTGGGAATGGAGGGATACAAAGGACTGGTCTAGTTTGGACCAGGGAGCGGCACGGGCTTGGAGGGCCGACGGGCCTGTTCCTCTGCCGTATTGTTCTTTGTTCTTTGTTGTTCTTTGTTCTATGTCTACATACCGACGAAAAGACGATTTGCTTCATTTTAAATTGTGCATTTCCTCTTTGTGTGCCACTTTCAAACATACAATGCAAATAAATGGTGCTCTGAACTTTCGCCTTGAATTTCCAAATAACATCCACACATTTCTCAAATGTAAGTCTATTCTAGCTTCATATGCCGTTGGTTGCACAACTAAATACGCTCGGAAACAGAAATCAAAGTATGTCAAAGCCACAACCTCCAGTTCACCTTCGGCAATTTGAATTGGTCAATTTACAAGAAGTTGTTGTTTACAATAACACTTCTTATTTGGATTAATTGCAAGCTCCAACAATGTGTTGTTTCATGTTCTGCTGAATGGTGCAACTTGTTTTAAACTGATTTGATAAAGTCTGTGGGTGTCATTTACAAGGGCAACATTTTTGTCAGCCAGTGCTAAAGTGTTAAGTTCTACGTCCATTGGCACATGGCTCAGAATCTTAAACGCAGAGGAACTACATTTTAGTGTTGAACCTAGTTCCAAAAGGTTCCTCAGCAGACCAAAATGGGGAATGAAGGAAATCAGGACGGCAAAAAGAAGGTAGGAGCTGGATCGGGCAGGTATGGGTTCATAAAATACCAAGAGGTTCTATAGTGATATTACGACTAAAACTGAGACTAGAGATAGGATATGCTCCCTTAAAAATCAGTACTGCCGTCCATGTGTACAGAGATATGTACAGAGATTTCCACTCCATCTGACGAAGGAACAGTGCTCCGAAAGCTTATGGTATTTGCTACCAAATAAACCTGTTGGACTTTAACCTGGTGTTGTGAGACTCCTTAATGTGTACAGCCACAAGAGATGGGTAAGATTGTTGATCAATACATCTCCTCGGTGTTTACTGTGGAGAACATTCTGGGTGCTGAAGAATTAAGGGAAAAAAGTGGCGATATTTTGGTCCACATGCATTTTACTAAGGATGAGTTATCTGTACCTTAAAGAGCATCCAGCTGGATAAATCCCTTGGGCCTGATCAAGTGAATCCTCAGATCTTGTGGAATGCCAAGGAATAAATTTCAGAGGCCCTTACTTCGTTCATTTATTTTTCAACTGGCGAAGTTCCCGAAGAGCGGACGGTAGCTAAAGTATTACCGTTCTTTAAGAAGGGCAGGGAAGGCAAATCAAGGAATTACAGGCCGGCGAGCCATCAATGGTGGGCAAGTTATTGCAGGGAATTCTTAGGGACAGGATTTGCCAACATTTGGAGAGTCAAGTTCCGATTAGGGACAGTAATCGTGGCTTTGTGTTTGGAAAGCCATGTCGAACGAATCTTGTAGTGTTTTCTGGGGAGAGATAACCAAGAGGATAGGGCAGAAGATATTGTTTATAAAGAACAAAGAACAATGAACATTACAGCACAGGAACAGGCCCTTCGGCCCTCCACGCCTGCGCCGCTCATGTGCCTAACTTGACCATTCATTTGTATCCCTCTATTCCCAGTCTGTTCATGTGGCTATCTCGATAAGTGTTAAACGATCCCAGCGTGTCCGCCTCAATCACCTTGCTTGGCAGTGCATTCCAGGCCCCCACCACCCTCTGTGTAAAATACGTCCCCCTGACATCTGTGTTGAACCTTGCCCCCCTCACCTTGAACCTGTGACCCTTTGTGTTCGTCACCTCCGACCTGGGAGAAAGCTTCCCACTGTTCACCCTATCTATGCACTTCATAATTTTATACACCTCTATTAGGTCGCCCCTCATCCTCCGTCTTTCCAGGGAGAACAACCCCAGTTTACCCAATCTCTCCTCATTGCTAAGACCCTCCATATCAGGCAACATCCTGGTAAACCTTTTCTGTACTCTCTCCAAAGCCTCCACGTCCTTCTGGTAGCGTGGCGACCAGAACTGGACGCAGTATTCCAAATGTGGCCTAACCAACGTTCTATACAGCTGCAACATCATATGCCAACTTTTATATTCTGTGCCCTATCTAATAAAGGCAAGCATGCCGGATGCCTTCTTCACCATCCTCTCCACCTGTGCTGCCAACTTTAAGGATCTGTGGACTTGTCCACCCAGGTCCCTCTGTGTGTCTATACTCCTGATGGTTCTGCCATTTATTGTATAGCTCCCCCTTACATTAGATCTACCGAAATGCATCACTTCGCATTTATCTGGATTAAATTCCATCTGCCATTTCTCCTCCCAATGTTCCAGCCTATCTATATCCTGCTGTATTCTCTGACAATGTTCATCACTATCCGCAACTGCAGCAATCTTTGTGTGATCCGCAAACTTACTGATAACACCAGCTACATCTTCCTCCAAATCATGTACATATATATATATATATATATATATATATATATATATATATATATATATATATATATATATATATCACAAACAGCAGAGGTCCCGGTACAGAGCCCTGCTGAACTCCACTACTCTCACCTGACGAAGGGGCTTGGAGCTCCGAAAGCTTGTGTGGCTTTTGCTACCAAATAAACCTGTTGGACTTTAACCTGGTGCTGTTAAACTTCTTACTGTGTTTACCCCAGTCCAACGCCGGCATCTCCACATGAGAACTCCACTAGTCACAGACCTCCAATCGGAAAAAGACCCCTCCACTGCTACCGTCTGTCTTCTATGGCTAAGCCAGTTCTCCACCCATCTAGCTAGCTCACCTTTTTTTCCCGTGAAATTTAACCTTTTGCACAAGCCTGCCATGAGGGACCTTGTAAAATGCTTTACTAAAACCCATATAGACGACATCCATGGCCCTTCCCTTGTCAATCGTTTTTGTCACCTCCTCAAAAAACTCAACCAAATTTGTGAGGCATGACCTCCCTCCTACAAAACCATGCTGTCTATCGCTAATGAGATTGTGCAGTTCTCAATGCGCATATATCCTATCTCTAAGAATCTTCTCCAACAATCTCCCTACCACGGACGTCAAGCCCACCAGCCTATAATCACCCGGGTTATCCTTGCTACCCTTCTTAAATAACGGGACCACATTTGCTATCCTCCAATTCTCTGGGACCTCACCTATGTCCGGCGAAGAGTCAAAGATTTGTGTTATAGGCCAAGCAATTTCACCTCTTGCGTCCCTGAGGAGTCTCGGATCGATGCCATCTGGCCCTGGGAATTTGTCTGTCTTAACGTTTCCTAAAAAACTTAACACTTTCTCCCTTGTAATTGAGATTTTTTCTAACGGGTCAACACATCTCTCGGAGACACTCCCAGTCAACATGTCTCTCTCCTTTGTGAATACTGATGCAAAGTATTCGTTTAGGATCTCACCTACTTCCTTTGGGTCTAAGCATACTTCCCCTCCTTTGTCCCTGAGAGGTCCGATTCTTTCCCTAACAACCCTCTTGTTCCTAACGTATGTATAAAATGCCTTAGAATTCTCCTTAATCGTGTCTGCCAAGGACATTTCGTAACCCCTTTTTGCCCTTCTAACTCCCTGTTTAAGTTATTTTCTACTTTCTCTGTTTCCTCCAGTGCTCCATCCGTTTTTAGCTGTCTGGACCTCATGTATGCCTCATTTTTCTTTTTGATTAGACCCACAATTTCACTGGTTATCCACGGGTCTCGAATCCTACCTTTTCTATCCATCCTCTTTACAGGCACATGACTGTCCTGCAGTCCTATCAACTGCTCCTTAAAAGACTCCCACATGCCAGATGTGGATTTACTTTCGAACAGCTTCTCCCAATCAACAGCCACCAAATTCTGCGTAATCCGGCTGTCGTTAGCCTTCCCCCAATTCAGCACCTTACCCAGAGGACAACACTCATCTTTTTCCATTACTATCCTAAAGTTCACAGAATTGTGGTCACTATTTGCCACATGTTCCCCCACTGAAACATTGATGACCTGACCGGGCTCCAGGTCCAGTATAGTCCCCTCTCTAGTTGGACTGTCAAGATATTGTTCCATAGAACCTTCCTGTACGCATTTTATAAATTCTTCCCGGTCCAGGCCCCCAGCCCTAAGCGATTTCCAATCGATGTGAGAGAAATTAAAGTCTCCCTACAACATCCCTATTTTTTCTGCACCTGTCGAGAATCTCCTTACATATCCGATCCTCAACTTCCCGTGGGCTGTTGGGAGGCCTGTAGTATACCCCCAGCATAGTGACTGCGCCCTTCCTGTTTCTGAGCTCCACCCATAGTGACTCGTTACCTGACCCTTTCAAATTGTCCACCCTCTGTACCGCTGTAATATGCTCCCTAACCTAGTGCATGAATCGCTCACAACGAGTGTGCAGGTACAGCAGGTAGCAAACAGGGCAAATAGAATCTTGGCATTTATTGATTAAAGAATAGACTATCATTGTAATGAATGTTTCTGATACTGTTCTGCACATTAGTGAGACTGCACTTAGAATATTGTGTACAGTTTTGGTCAACTTTCTTGAGGAGGGATGTAAGAGTTTTGGACGTGGTTTGATTTACCAAGGAAGATTGGGGAGATGAGGCCTACAGTTCAGGTGTTTAGGATAAAATGAGAGGGGATTAAATTGTGCTGTACAAGATGAAACGGGCGATTGACAACGTAGGCGTGGAGAGAACCTTTTTCTCCTGCAGGTCAATCTTGAACAAGATGTTACACTTAGGATAAAGGGTTTCAGGTTTGGTGTAAAACAGTGATGAAGAGAAATTACTTATTTCAAAGGGTCCTGAGTTTGTGAAATTAATTACCCCAGAGAGTGTTCAATGCTGGGCCTTTGTGTAAATTTATGGGAGGGGTGGACAGTTTGTTTTAAAATTACTAATGATTTGAAGAGCTCTGGCGAACGGGCAAATAAGTTAAATCGAAGCGTGATGAGATCAGCCATGTTCGAAGTAAGGTGGTGGTGTAGTGGTGAGCATGGCTACTTTCCAAGCATTTGACCTGGGTTCGAGTCCTCGCCATCACAAAATTTAGTTTCATAAGAGCGGCACGGCAGCACAGTGGTTAAAACTGCTACCTCACAGCACAGACTCATAGAGTAATAGTGGTTTACAGCACTTCGGCCCAACTTGTCCATTCTGCCCATTTTATAAAAAAACCCAGAGCTAATCCCAATGCCCGCATTTGCTAAATTGCCCCTTAGTGTCGAACGATGTGCAGGTTAGGGGGATTGGCCATGCTAAATTGTCCCTTATTGTCCAAAGGTGCGTAGGTTACGTGGATTGGCCATGCTAAATTGCCCCTTAGTGTCTAAAGATGTGCGGGTTAGGTGGATTGGCCATGCTAAATTGCCCCTTAGTGTCCAAAGATGTGCAGGTTAGGTGGGTTGGCCATGCTAAATTGCCCCTTAGTGTCCAAAGATGTGCAGGTTAGGTGGATTGGCCATGCTAAATTGCCCCTTAGTGTCCAAAGATGTGCAGGTTAGGTGGATTGGCCATACTAAATTGTCCCTTCGTGTCCAAAGATGTGCAGATAAGGTGGATTGGCCCTGCTAAATTCATAGAGTCATAGAATCATAGAGGTTTACAGCATGGAAACAGGCCCTTTGGCCCAACCTGTCCATGCTGCCCAGTTTTTAGCCACTAATCTAGTCCCAATTGCCCGCATTTAGCATATATCCCTCTATAGCCATCCTACCCATGTAACTATCTAAATGCCTTTTAAAATGCAAAATTGTACCCGCCTCTGCTATTACCTCTGGCAGCTTGTTCCAGACACTCACCACCCTCTGTGTGAAGAAAATGCCCCTCTGGACACTTTTGTATCTCTCCCATCGCACCTTAAACCTATGCCCTCGAGTTTTAGATTCCCCGACCTTTGGGAAAAGGTATTGACTACCTAGCTGATCTCTACCCCTCATTGTTTTATAGACCTCTATCAGATCACCCCTCAACCTCCTACGCTCCAGAGAAAAAAGTCCCGGTCTATCCAGCCTCTCCTTATAACTCAATCCATCAATTCCCAGCAGAATCCTATTAATTCTTTTCTGCACTCTTTCTAGTTTAATAATATCCTTTCTATAATAGGGTGACCATAAATGCACACAGTGTTCCAAGTGTGGCCTTACCAATGTCTTGTTCAACTTCAACAAGACATTCCAACTCCTGGATTCAATGTTCTGACCAATGAAACCAAGCATGCCAAATGCCTTCCTCACCACTCTGTCCACCTGTGACTCCACTTTCAAGGACCTATGAACATGTACCCCGAGATCTCAATGATCTCCCCAGCGCCCAACCATTAACTGAGTAAGTCCTGCCCTGGTTAAATCTACCAAAATGCATCACCTCGCATTTCTCTAAATTAAACTCCATCTGCCGTTCGTCAGCCCACTGGCTCAATTGATCAAAATCCTGTTGCAATTGGAGATAACTTTCTTCACTGTCCACTATGCCACCAATCTTCGTATCATCTGTACACTTAGGAATCATGCTTCCTATATTCTCATCCAAATCATTAATATAAATGACAAATAACAGTGGACCCAACACTGATCCCTGAGGCACACGGCTGCTCACAGGCCTCCAGTTTGATAAACAACCCTCTACAATTACCAGGAACCCAGGTTCAGTTCTGGGCCTGAGTGGAGTTTGCACGTTCTCCCCGTGTCAGCGTGGGTTTCCTTCGGGTGCTCCAGTTTCCTCCCACACTTCAGAAGATGTGCAGGTTAGATTCATTGGCTATGCTACATTGCCCCTTCGTGTCAGGATAAGTACATGGGATTATAGGGATAGGGCCTGTGTTGGGTTATTTTTGGTATAGGTTTGATGGGCAGAATAGCATTCTGCTGCAGTTTAGGGATTCTATGATCGTTTTATTAAATAAATGGTGGAGCAGGTTCGAGGGACTAAGTTGTCTACTCCTGCTGCTAGCCCTTATGGTTTTATAATATCAATGACGGAGGCTTGGCATTTTGAGGAAGATATTGGAAAACAAAAAAACTAACAGACACAGCTCAAAGGGACATGAATCAGGGACAAGGATCTGCATTCCACAAAATCCAAATCTTGATAGTGTTTAATTTTTTAAAAAATTAACAGAGTCCATAAAATTTACCAGACATTCAGTCAATTCAGGAACCCATTTCATTGGGCATCAGATTCGGCAACTCTTATTGGAGCAAGATTTGAATGTTATTTCTGTTTTATTTCCTCTTGGGTTCTTTCTTTGTCTCTTCCCTTTGTTGACTGGGTGCAGTTCAGTTCAGTGGTTGCCAAATTTGATTCTCAGGAGAATCTCCTCGCTCTCATATACAGGTTTCACCATTCCTTCCAATTAGTGACTCCCTGATAGAAAGGCAGCATATTAAAGAAATACGGAGCACTTGCCACTCCATCACTGATAATCGGAGCAGCTACCAGTCCATCACTGTCATTCGAAGCAGCGACTAATCCAACACTGACATTCGAAGCACCTACCATCCCATCACTGACACTCGGGGCAGTTACGAGCCCATCACTGACACTTGGAGCAGCTACCAGTACATCACTGTCACTCGGAGCAGCGACCAGTCCATCACTCACACTCGGAACAGCGACCAGTCCATCACTGACACTCGGAACAGCTACCAGTTCAGATAAAGCAGCCTCAAAGCAACTTCTCGACTACCAAATATGCCTCAGTCAGAAATAATTCTGAGGATTAAACACATCTATTATCCTGTTCTCGTAGCTATCGGTGTTCCAGGTAAGGCAGGGTTTGTATTTGCTATTCACCTCGCCTATATTCACCCTGAATAGTTTTATTATTTCTCCAGTTGAAAATGAGCCCTGACCTGGAGTGTGCCATTCAATTCAACTTTCACTGACATGATCTCTGGCATCTGTAAGGGAAATTGTATTAGATATTGTATGAGCTAGGTATGAAATTCAGATTCACAGGTTTTAGTAAAATGATATAGCAGATTTAGGTGAGTAGTGAGATGGGTATATAACCTAAAATAACTTCGTGTGACCTAATATAATCAAGTGTAGTCGATATGATCAAAGTGGAGAAACTAGAGAAGTAATATAGCAATCACTAATTAAGGAAAGCAGACAATAGTCGCTTAAGAAAACAAGGAAGACTGCTCGGTGGTTCAACTTAATAGTGGACCATAAATCAGCAGAGAGAATGTCTTTTTCTTCTAAACACATTCGGCCTTAGTCTACAAAACCACGATTATTGTACAAACAGAAAAATTCAGATAAGAGCAAGAGTTATAACCACCATGGTTTAAGAGACAACGAGATATAACAGGGAGCGACCGATTGCAAAGAAAACAGATAAAGGGTCAACTAAAAATAATGGTGGCCAAAGAAAGATAGGGCTGTAGGGTAAGATAACAACCAAGGACAGGCTGTAAAAGGGAGAGGGGGATCTTGAAATATGAGGCTGAAATGTACATAAAAGACTGTAAGCCCAAGGGCTCTTTGGAGTGTTCCGGACGTTCCCGACTTTATCTCTTGTGCTGAGAAATAAAGTCTATTGCTTGGAAGATCGCTGCTCAGACTCTCTGTTTTAATTGATGTGAATAAATTGTCGTCCTGGGGAACCACGACAAAATTGGCGCTGCTTAGCAGGGTTGGTGAGAGATCGCCCAGAAAAGCATCTGGAAGGAGTAGCGGAGACGGTGGTCCGACCGGAACCGAGAAGTCCCCAGCCGGCCTTCTGTCAACAAGGTAAGCAGACTTGCATGCATGTAAATCCTTGTTGTCAGAAAGGGGTTTTCTCGAGGCCCGGTGCGCCCGGCTCTCTGCTGGTCCTGGATCTCCCCAACCCAAAAAGATATCCTGCACAGGTAAAACCAAATTGTGTAAAAATTTTGAGAGACTGAGTCTGATCCGAAGAGCAGAATTTTTGCATGCAAAAGCGCGCTGCGAATACTGTATTGTCTGTGAATGGGTAAAAAGTGAGACGGGAAAAAGGCCGAAAGCTAAAGTAATGCAATTAGGTTAAGTCAAGCGGTTTGGAGCGGGTTTTTCAGGTCACGACTTGCCCAGAAGAGAGTAAGTGTGGGAAAATCTGCCAGTCCAAACCTACCCAGGACCTCGGGTAAGGGACGTCAACCGAGAGGGAGAGAGATCAGTGATAGATCACTCTCTGACCTAATACAGTAGCCAAAAGCACAGGAGTGGATTTTAACCACAGGAAAGGGGAGTAGCAGCTAGAATAGAGGAAGTAAAAGACCAATTTGAACAAACTGGTCTGAGAAAACAGCGTGAAGGACAGAAATAAGAGAGAGAGTCGGAATATAGGTAGGGTAATAACTAACAACTTGAAAAATTACCCTGACAAAACTGCCTGGTGACAAGATTGAAAATAACTAATCTTTGAATAATAACAAAAACGGAAGCAACACTGGATTGGAAAAAGATTACACACATAATTAACTTAGAGGAGATAAAGAATGAGTGGCCGTATGTAAAATGGGAAAGAGTAGTCGATAGGAATTGGATAGACGAAATAAAATTGGAAACCCTAGAGAAATTAATAAAGGGATCTGACCGATACAGGATTCTTATACACATAGACGAGCAAGTGAAAACCTACTACCCTCTGGCCCGGGAGAGGAAGATAGTGCCGGGACAGGGGACTACGGGGAAGTGGATATCAGGACCCCGGTTAGAATTACAGATAGTGGCAAAAGAAATCCAAAGGAAAGGTAAACAGGGGACTGAGCACGGAAAAACAATACAGCAAGTAATAATCACTGTGATACCTAACTCTGACAGATTAAGTGACAAAAATTGCGACAGTGATCCAAAAAGACGAGTAATGGCGCACCAAGTTAAGACACCAGTGGAGATATTAGGGGATAAGTTCCCAGCCCTCAGGGGAGATATAGAACACGTCTCTAAAAAATGGGCCAAAAGAACAAATAAGACCAATACACAGTGGCCGGAGGAAGGCACATGGTCCATAGAGAGGTGTGAGGACCAGAAGGGAATGATAAAGAACTATAAAATTAAGGATAAATCGAGCAAAAGAAGGGAGAAGCGAGAAAAGGAGTTAGAGATATTAGCCCTATTCCAACAAGAAGGGAAAGAGAGAAGAGGGGTATGGAGGGGAGGTAGAATGCAGATGCCAGTACAACTTGAGGAAAAAGCAAAATTGGAAGATCCAAACGTAGCCCCACCCCCATACTTAGAGAAACAGAGCTCCACGGGACTGTACCCAGTCATATCAGGCACAATGAATTTTGAGGGAGAATATGACATAGAACAGATGACGAAGGAGGAATGGGCACGAAAGGAGGGAGAAAAGAAACAAGGTATAGAGGAAGCAGCTAGGAAAACAGAAGAGGTTTTGGAGGAGCTGAATCTCAGGAGGAAGGAGTTAGAGGATGAAGTAAAGGTGGTAGAACTTTTGGAATGGGCAAAGAAGGTAATGGAAAAGGAAAAAGAACGAGAAGAGGGAGGAGAAAATGTTAGAAATAAATATGAGGGGAAAACTAGAAATGATTTTTGCGAGTATGCAAGTGAGACATCACAAGGATGGAGGTGGAAGCACCCAGAGGAAGGTAGAATGGCGAGAGAGACGGAAGGAGAAACAGAAGAGAGTAGTGAAGACGAAGGGAGGCAATCAATGTTAGGGGTGCAAAGAAAATCAAGGCGGGAAAGGCACCCACCTGTAAAGTTTCCAGATGTGGATAGGAGAGGGAAAAGGGTATTCCCGGTGATTCTGAAGGGTGGCAGACCGCAGTATATCCCTTGGTCAGGTCAGGATTTGCCTAATTTAATTAATGAATTACCCAATATTTTGGATGGGGCTGGAAGGTGGATTGGACAGTTGGAGGCAGGGATGGTGGGAAAAAGGATGGCACTGGGCGACATCAAAGCTCTCCTGACAAAGGTGCTAGGAATGGACCAAATGGCGGAAGTAATGAGACGTGCTGGCATCCCGACCGCAGCTTATGACCCAGCGGTGGATGGGACACTAATGGACCAGTACCGCCAAGTCATCTGGCAGGCACTGCGGGATATGTACCCCAATCGAATGGATGTAAAAACCCTAAAGGGAGAGCCACTGGGTGAGGAGGAGAATGCAGCGGTGTATGTGGAGAATCAATTAAAAAGGTGGAGAAGGGACACGGAGAGGGACATTCTAATAGACTCACTGACCAACTCCATGTTCCGGGCTGCAATCCTAGAGGGCTTGCCAGCCCCAGCTAAGACAAGGCTGGAGGAAGTGGTGGGCTTGGACTCAAAAAATTACCGAGAGTTTGTGGATTATGTTGCCCATGCAGTAGAGAGACATCGCAAAGATGAAAAGAATGCAGACAAACAGCTGAAGGAGGTACAACGTAAACTCCTTCAGGCACAGTTGGAGGAGATCAAAAGCAAGGATAAACTGAAGGCAAAAGAGGATCTCGCACCCAGAAAAATAGCACCAATGATGGTGGAGCAAAAGCCAGAGAAAATACCTGAACTAATCAAAGGGGGGAGCGGAGATGGAGGCCAGCCCGTCATAACCTATAACATTTCTGCCTTCCCACTGTCCATGAACCCAGGAGCCTATGGCCTAAATTATCAAAACCCATACGCCCTGCAAAGTCAGACTGACTGGAATAGAAATGGGAAAGGACAGGGAGGTGGTAGGCCACCCTATCAGAATCAGAGAGGACAGGGACAGGTTAATCATCAGACTCCGAGACAGGGACCACTGCCTGGCCCTTCAGGTGTGTGTTGGGGGTGCGGGGAGGCAGGGCACATAAAAAGGAATTGCCCGCGGAATTTCCCCAGACAGGGAGAAAACCAGCAGCAGACAGGCCAACAACTGATCCAAGGATCGCCAAACAGCATCCCGATGTTTCAAGGGCCGGTAAACCATCAGAATTCCCCATAGGGAGGCCCAGAGAACCCCGAAATGGTAGGACAGTACGTACAGATAACAGAAACTGCAGAGCACGAACCTATAGTTAACGTTAGAGTAGGAGGGATCGAGGTCCCCATGATGATAGACACCGGCGCCACATGTACGTGCATGCAAACGAAATATGCGGATCACTTACCATTGTCAAACCAGTTTGTAAAAACTGTGGGGTTCTCGGGGAAAGTAATATTAGCTCGAATGACGACGCCGGTGCCTGTTACCATTGGAAATAAGACAACCCATGTACCTATTTTAGTATGTGATAAAACTCCTTTAAATCTATTGGGAAGGGATGCAATCCTAGGTCTAGGACTGAAATTAGAATGCACGGAACAAGGAATTGATTTGATGGGAATGTATCCACTTGAAATACCAGGAAAGGAAGGGGTTAATGTATATTGGTTGGGAGATATAGAGGAACAAGTTAAAAAACAGATATGGGAAGTTTGGGGAAAGCTTATAAACACTTGGGTTCCACAAGCCAAATGGCCAAGAACAGAATTACACAGTACAATGATATTTGATGAAGGACAGGAACCTGAGATACAGGAGAAATGGGAAAGGGAGGCAGGACGAGAACAGGAAATAAAGTCAGGAAGTATTTTAATCGGACTAGAGGGAGTAGCCCTCACCATTGTTAGGAATGAATGGGTTAACAAATGGTTCTCTGTATCTGGGGCGGAGCCACATGTCACATTGAAAGTGAATCCGGGATACAGATCAAAAGACCTAGGGCCAATGGTGTTGAGAGCACAAGATTTAGAATTTGTCCAGACAGACAATGTAGATATTTGGACGTCCAGGAATGGACAAATGACGAAAATAATTTTGGATGTTAAAATGCTTGGGAAACCGAAGCAGATAACAATAGGAGTGCAAATCGAGAAACAGGAACTGGAGTGGAGAGAGAGGTTAGAGCAGGATTTGAACTCCCTCCCGCAGGAGTTGTGGTCCAGACAGGACACGGATGTAGGGAGGGTCAAAAACGCTAATCCAGTTGAAGTCAGATTAAAGACAGGATGCCAGGGGCCGTATAGGCCGCAGTACCCAATTAAGACAGAAGCAATTGAAGGAATTAGAGGGACGATTAAGGGATTGATAGAAGCAGGGTTATTAAAAGAAACCCGGAGCAGGTGTAATACACCGCTACTACCAGTGAAAAAGGCGGACGGAGAAAAATGGAGATTGGTGCATGACCTAAGGGCAATTAATGAGGTAGTGGAAGATATGCCAGCAGAGGTTCCAAACCCTTATACCTTGATGACAAATATACCACCTGAAAGTAGATGGTTTACTGTAGTAGACCTATGTTCGGCATTTTTTAGTGTGCCACTAGCTCAAGAAAGTCAGTATCTCTTTGCATTTACGTACGAGGGGAAACAATACACATACAATAGGATGCCCCAAGGATTTAAAAATTCCCCACATGTATTCAATCAGGTGTTGAGAGCAGATTTAGAAGGAATACAGTTGGAAGGAACACTGATACAATATGTGGATGATTTATTATTATGCACAGGAACACAAGAACAGTGCAGGAAGGATAGTTTAAAACTATTGGAAAGACTAGCAGAAGGGGGCCATAAAGTTTCCAGGAAAAAGCTGCAGCTGTGCCAGAAAAAGGTAGAATACTTGGGAAGAGAAATATCAGCAGGACAGAAGGAGATAGCTTCACAGCAAATAGAAGCAGTACTAAAAGTTCCGAAACCACAGACGGTGGGACAAATGATGACATTTTTGGGAATGACAGGATTCAGTTCAGAATGGGTGGAAAGCTATGCCGAAAAAACGCAGGCACTACGAAAGATAATGAAGGAGGCAGGGTGTGACGAATTAAAAGCCAAACTAAAATGGGATAAAGATGCTTCAGACGCATTTGAAAACGTGAAAAGAGAAATGGCACAGGCACCAGCCTTGGCTTTACCGACCTATGACAAGCCCTTTGACTTATTTGTGAGTAACAGAGAAGCCGGATTTGCTACAGCAATGTTAATGCAGGAAAATTGCAAGGGTAGACGAAGGCAGGCTGTAGCATATTACAGTACCAAGCTAGACGACGTAGCGATGGGATACCCTCCGTGCTATCAAGGCCTGGCAGCAGCTTGGTGGGCATACGAAAAGGCAGCCACGGTCACAATGGGATATCCGATAAACGTACATGTATACCATAAGGTAGCTGAATTGATTGAGCAAGGAAAATTTGTGCTGACACCTGCTAGGATCCATCATTATCGAATGCTAACTACATTTCCAGATATCACGATAATAAAGTGCAACAGAGTAAATCCAGCTGATTACATGCCATTACCTCATGAAGGAGAAGAACATGAATGCTTAAGAGAAGCAAAAACATTTATGAAACTGAGGAAAGATTTAAGAGCAGAGGGACTAGTGACAGAAGGGAAAAGGATACTGTATGTAGATGGCTCATGTTACAGGGATCACTTAGGAAACCACGCAGGCTATGCCATAGTTGAACAGAAAGGGGAAACACTTGAAGTCATAGAAGCAGAGAAATGTGAACAGCCCTGTTCAGCCCAACTGGCAGAACTTAAAGCATTGACCAGAGCATGTGAGCTAGCAAACGGGGAAGCATTGGAAATTTATACTGATTCGGCCTATGCCCACGGGGTCTGCCATCTGTTCGGGGCAATATGGAAGCAAAGGGGATTTATGAAAAGCGGAGGAGGACCAATACAACACGAAGGTCAAATCAGGGCTTTAATAAGGGCCATGTTGGGTCCAAGGGAATTAGCCATAATTAAGTGTCAGGCGCATAAAAAGGGAGCAGGCAGCATCACACAGGGAAACACCAAAGCCGACAAGGCAGCTAAAGAAGCGTCAGGATGCATTGAGGCTACGATAGCCCCAGTAGAAATAGCAAGGCCACACCCAGGGCCAGGTACGGGGGATATCGAACCTCAGATCACATTAGAGGATGTAGCACAGTTACAGGAGGAAACCTCTGTAGCTGAAAAGGCAATGTGGAAAGATAGAGGAGCACTACAGGGACAACAGGACAGGATATGGAGAAATGGGGAGGGATTAGTCATAGCACCCACATCATTACTAACCGTACTAATTAGCGAAGCGCATGGAGTGGACCACTGTGCAAGAGGAGAAGTGGCTAGAAAAATCAAGAAGGAAGGATTCTGGTCACCATACCTGCAAAACTCGATTGACTACATACTAAGTCAGTGTGAGGTGTGTGCTCAGAATAATATCAGGAAGGGCATTACTGCCCCAATAGGGCATATACCCATTCCTGAAGGACCATTTAAACATCTATGCATGGACTGTGTGGATATGGGAAAGGTGGTAAGAGGGAAAAGATACATGTTAGTGATTATTGATAGATTCAGCAGATGGATCGAAGCAACGCCATCCAAAGATCAAGGTGATTAACTTCCTGTCAAAAGAAATTATCCCAAGATTTGGCATACCCATGCAATTAAGTTCAGACAATGGATCTGCTTTTATAGGAAGGGCACTGAGAGAGACACTCTCGGCACTCCGAATAAAGCAGAAGTTTGGGTGCGTATATCACCCTCAATCCCAAGGAATGGAAGAGAGAGCAAACGGGACCCTTAAGGCTAAAATAAGCAAAATTTGCAATGAAACAGGGAAAAACTGGATAGATGCTCTGCCATTGGCTCTAATGCAATACAGGAGTCAGGAAAACAGAATCACACATTTGAGCCCACATGAAATGATGACAGGAAGAGTAATGCCGGTACCTAAGATCAGGGGATCAGGAGGTCCTACGCTAGAATGTTTAGATCAAAGCACAAAAGAATATATACAACAATTAACTGTTATACATAGAACTATATTTGAACAGGAGAAAGCCAAGGAGGAGGAGAATCCGGTGACAGAACATCAGATCAAGCCTGGAGATCGAGTATACATCAGAAAGTTCCGGAGACGTTGGAACGAACCGAGACGAGAAGGACCGTTTGAAGTCACCAAAGTGTCTCCCACGGCATTGCAAGTAGAAGGCAGCACACTGTGGTATCACTTGAACCATTGTACCAGAACGGTACCAGGGGTAGGGGAGAGAAGGGAAATTGAAGAAGTACACAGAGTGGATAGAAGTGATAGCGAGGAAGAAATAGAAATACACGGGGAGAATCGTGGGGAGGAGGAACAGAGCCAAGGAAGAACAAAAAGAATAGAGGATGATGAAAGTAGTTCTGTACATGAGCTGGCTGATGATACAAATGCCCAGCCTGAGCCTATTAGTCAAGGTGCCGAGGGAGGTGAGGACAGGGAAGGGGCCCCATTCCCCACCTGGGACTTGGAAACTATTTCCCTTAGGGACTTCCGTGACCCATAGAAAAGGAGAATGGGATACAGAAGACATAAGGGTGCAGAATCAGGAAGATAGAGTATTAAGACGAACAAAACGTGAGCGACTAGTGAGCACAAATACTATTTGGGAAAAAGCGCAGAAAAACAAATGGTGGAAATGGGCTGAGTATACAGGTCAGAAAAACAGTGATGGGAAAGAGTGTGTGGTATGTGCATCAGAGAGACCTAACACCCAAGTAACTGATATACCATGGGGATCAGGAGACTGTGAAACCAGGCAACAAAGCTGGAGAAAGGAAAATTGCCGTGCATATACCACATATATACGGAATTATACAATAGGGAATCGGAACTACACGTATGAGATGATAAACTGTTCCGGATCCGCATGTGCTAACCTTTGTAAAGGTAAGCCGCCGTTGTGTCAATACCACTGCATCCTGTTTGCTGGGGTAAAAAAGGGCATCTACAACTTGACCCACAGATGTCCAAAGTGGCCAAAAACGGCAGTGGACGCGGTCCCAAAGGAATGGAGTGTAGAGCCCAACTTACAAATCCAAGATTGCTATTGGAGGGAAAGTAGCACAGGAAGTAGTGTGGGAAATTACACAGGAGAGTGTGAAAGGATTTGGAATATAACCAATGTTCTTAGTCTGATCATCTCAGAAGGGGGATGGACACCCCCTCCTTATGTGGTAGACTATCAAGAAAATCAACTGGCCGATCTCTGGTGGCTTTGTGGCCCGGAGAAAGGGCTATTGGCAAAATTACCACAGAATTGGAAGGGACTATGTGCTCGAGTTATGCTTGCCCAGAGCACTGTGATACTACCGGTGGAAAGAAAAATTAAATCACAAAGAATTAAGAGGGCATATACCCCTGACCCTACGATAAAATTGGACGCAATCGGACAGCCTCGCGGCATCCCGAATGAGTTCAAAGCTAGGAACGAAATAGCTGCAGGGTTTGAATCCCTCTTTGTTTGGATCACACCCAGCAAGAATACTGAGTGGATCAATTACATCTATTATAATCAGCAGAGGTTTATTAATTATACGAATGATGCCCTGGAGGCCTTAGGAGAGCAGTTGGATGCGACCAGCAAAATGGCGTGGCAAAATCGACAGGCGTTAGATTGGCTCCTGGCAGAGAAAGGAGGGGTGTGTGTTATGTTTGGGGATCAGTGCTGCACATTTATCCCTAATAACACTAATCCAGAGGGGTCATTTACACAAGCCATGAATAAGTTAAAAAATCTTAAGAAAGAAGTGAAAGAAAATGCTGGGTTTGGGCATGAGGTATGGAGTTGGCTGGACAGAATATTAGGAAGATGGGGGGCGTGGTTTGCCAAAGCTGGAGCTGTAGCAATCGCAACAATAATCATTCTGGGATTGATATTTTGTTGTTTTTTACCCGCCCTGAGATCCTTCCTTACCAGAGTGGCAGCGCGGCAGATGGTGACGCGGGTGCTAAGCAGCTCACGCTCGAGAGAAAAAACAGAGGAATGGGAAAATCTTGAGCCGCCCCCGCTGAGTGGATTCACAATGACCTTGGTCGAAGTTGAAACTCGTCACTCTGTAAAATAACTACAATAGTGGAAGATCACCTTGTGGAAACAACAGCACCTTGCTGAAGTCCGCACGAAACCAGGAGAACTTAGTCTGTACACAGGAATCAGTCTTTTTCCCTTCCCTAGACAAGAGTGGGAAGGTTTTTGGCTGATGACTGTCAGGGGCAGGCAATCTGGAGGAGCAACCCAAAAATCAGAACCGGGATAGACAAATTATGATAAAGTTAGAATAGGGACACTGATCCCTGACCAAAATAGTCGGCTCCTCCACATCGCCTGGGAAAAGTGATTAAAATGAAATACAAATGGGATTGAGCAAGGGGATTATTTGAGCTTGATAATTGGGATGAGGCTAGGGAAGCCTCAAAGGGGGGATTGTAAGGGAAATTGTATTAGATATTGTATGAGCTAGGTATGAAATTCAGATTCACAGGTTTTAGTAAAATGATATAGCAGATTTAGGTGAGTAGTGAGATGGGTATATAACCTAAAATAACTTCCTGTGACCTAATATAATCAAGTGTAGTCGATATGATCAAAGTGGAGAAACTAGAGAAGTAATATAGCAATCACTAATTAAGGAAAGCAGACAATAGTCGCTTAAGAAAACAAGGAAGACTGCTCGGTGGTTCAACTTAATAGTGGACCATAAATCAGCAGAGAGAATGTCTTTTCTTCTAAACACATTCGGCCTTAGTCTACAAAACCACGATTATTGTACAAACAGAAAAATTCAGATAAGAGCAAGAGTTATAACCACCATGGTTTAAGAGACAACGAGATATAACAGGGAGCGACCGATTGCAAAGAAAACAGATAAAGGGTCAACTAAAAATAATGGTGGCCAAAGAAAGATAGGGCTGTAGGGTAAGATAACAACCAAGGACAGGCTGTAAAAGGGAGAGGAGGATCTTGAAATATGAGGCTGAAATGTACATAAAAGACTGTAAGCCCAAGGGCTCTTTGGAGTGTTCCGGACGTTCCCGACTTTATCTCTTGTGCTGAGAAATAAAGTCTATTGCTTGGAAGATCGCTGCTCAGACTCTCTGTTTTAATTGATGTGAATAAATTGTCGTCCTGGGGAACCACGACACATCTCTGAGTCAACTGTTCGCTATGGCCTCTGTAATGACAAGTATTAATGTTTTTTTTAAATTCTCACTCGTGACCTCAAGGAAATGAACTCGCACGTCATTCCAGACCAGAACGATTGGTCTTAAATGCTCTCAGAAATTGCTAACAAAATAATGGGTTGTTTAAAAAAAAGCCATAATGCTAAAAACAAATGAAGGCAGATGTAGCAACAGAGATCAACGCAGACATCAGAATTGACAACAGGGTAACCAGCGCTGTCTTCCCTGTAAAGTCTTCATTAGTGATATGTGGGGGTTTGTCCCGCAATTGAGAGAGTTGTCCCACAAAATAATCAACGGCGAGCCTGAATTAGTATTCATCAAAAAAATCATACATTACTGACAATGCCGCCCCCCCTCCCCCCACACCCACCGCCCTCTGGTATCACTATCGACACCCCAGATTAAGTATTTTCCCGAGAACAGTTCATATGCACCAATGGTGAGAACACACTGCCAAACGGTCGGGGGGGAGGGGGGGGGATTTGCCTTTGGAGCTTTCAACAACTTCTCTGTACCACAAAAAGCCTCTCGTCATGGGGTCACACATGGGCAAGAACACCTCAGGTTGTTTACCATGTACTGTACCAATTGTCGGTCCCCACCCATTCAGCACATCAATTAAGCCATCTCCATGCTTCTTCCCTCTTGGAAGAAGTTTTAAGAGTTTGTAAAAAAAAACATTGAAATTAGTCTCAGTGGGATATCTCATATCCACCACCAAGAGCGACTCGGTATCAGCATTACTGACTGAGCTGGCCAGTCCGAAGGGACTTGTTTGGTCGCCTGTATCTGCGACCGGAAGTAAGAGAAATAGAATGTGGGGAAATAATGCATTCCCTTGTCCTCACATATCTACCTTCCTCAGATGCATGTCTCCATCGTCGTATCAGAAAGTATCGTCCAATGGTGTTATATATTATAAATTGACAAGATTACATTAGCAGATTTAGTCACTGACAATCTGTCCTTTTTCTCCGTTTATGAGCATCGCTGCAAATAGTTGCCAATTATTCCTAATAGACAGGGTGATTCTCATGAAAATGTCTTAACGCCTAATGTATTCCCTGATTGTGATATGCCCGGGCATCACTAAGTGTCCAGGGTTTTAGATATTCCTCTCTCCGCTGTTGTTGCAGGAACATCCGAATATTTCCTGCCGTTTTCTCATATTTTTCATTTAAAAAATCACCAGGATCATCCTGATTTCCCTACCAGGATTCCACTCATTTATTTCACGCTAATGTGGTGCAATAGGACGCCCGATTTGAAAGACTAGTGTGGTTATTCTTGCAAATCTTTCATTGATTCCTCTAAGAATGAATTTATTGGTGTGTAACTCTCTCCTTTCTTTGATCACAGTTAACTTCCTGACCATTCTGATCATGGCCCGGGGAAAATGTGGCCTTTCCAAATGCATCACTTATTACCTGGTGGGCATGGCAGTATCAGACTTACTGGTCATTATCATCGATGTGATGTTAAATAAGATTTTGGCATCAAATTTTCCACTGACGTTTCTGCACATCACGCCCGTCTGTGCTTTCAGACGAACTCTCCACCTGGCAACCACAGATGCTTCTGTTTGGTTAACAGTTGCCTTTAACTTCGATCGTTTTGTGGCCATTTGTTGTCAAAAGCTAAAAACGAAATATTGTACCGAGAAAACAGCGGGAATCGTTGTGGGGACGGTCAGCACACAGAGCTGTTTGAACAATGTGCCCTGGTATTTCACATTTGAAGCTGAATATGCCATTAACGATGTTCCTTGGCTCTGTCTCAGAAAAAAACAGTTTTTATAACTCTCTTGCATGGATTGTATTTGCTTGGTTTTTCTGTAATTTTAACCCCTTCTGTCCCGTTTTTCCTGATTGTGTTACTTAACGCCTTGACAGTCAGACACATTTTAATGTCCAGTCGAGTCCGCAGGGGATTGCGGGGCTGCAACCAAGGAGCAAATCAGACTGACCCAGAACTGGAGAACCGACGGAAGTCCATAGTTTTACTGCTGAGCATATCGGGAACATTTATACTACTATGGATGTTGCATGTTTTGCTATTCCTCTATACCCGCATTGCAAACCATCATAATTCCAGCAGTTACAATGACCCTCTATACATTGCACAGCAGACTGGGCCCATGTTGCTGCTCTTGAGTTGCTGCTCAAACACATGCATTTATGCAGTGACCCAGGCTAAATTCAGAGAGGAGCTCAAGAATGGGGCACAATATCCATTCAAATTGATGTTTACATTTCTGAAAAGAAATTAAATTCAAGGATGTAGAAACTGAGAGAAAAATCCGGCCTTTCATTCCAGGATGTAATTCGCCCCTCAATAACGCCCCACCACATTTTCACCCAAAGGGCATATTCGTTTCTTCCGAGATATCTAATGAATTACAGAAATGACACCCCTCCCCCCACCACCACTTTTCTCTAAAATAACTATTTCCCAGTCTGCCCCTGCAACACGTTGCATTCCTCTGACCAGTTAATGCCATTCCGTCCCCTCAATATATCCCAGTTATCGTGTGCACCTAATGCACACCAGTGCAACCCCTCAGCTACAATCCTTCAGTTTTGCGCAGAATAATTAAAATGACTGCCGCACCATTTCTTCGCAATCCAAAACTTTTCCAGCCTTTATTTTGGGATAGATGTACGCGTGGATGAATGTTCTCAAGCCTGATTCTCCGAATTAACAACTTTTTCTCCAAACCAACGGACGCCAGCCTGTTAATCTAAGGTACATTTGCTCTCCGAATCGAAATAAAATCATCCCAGGGCCATATATGTTTCTTATGGACAGATGAACTAATGTCCTTCAGGGCACTCCAACGTGGGCATTGTTTCGACATCAAAACATGTCCAGAAAGTCCCTTGAAGATATTCTATATATCCTACCATCAGCTCACATTTATTCCTTCCAAATCCGTCACTCTGATCCATGTGCATTAAAGCATCACTTTAGCTATAAAAAGATAATTCCAAATTCACTTTATCGTCCTGATGTGAAGTAGGGGGTCTTTCATGTGTTGTCAACCAAACCGATGTAGACAGGGGGGGAAGTTAAAATTTGAGACCACGCCTGAAACTGTGACACTCACAAACGCAGCCCCTTCTTCAGTTTAACTCATGCTTTCGCAGTTCCCCACCATATTTCAACTCCCTCCTCATTGCGAACCGGAGGTTCCCATAATTCGCCCAATGTCCCCGGCCAGAACCTCCTGTACCAAGGCTCAAAGCTTCTTCCTGCACTTCCCATCTTTATGTGGTTGTTCAGTAACTCAATTCAGCTCATGCCACTTTTACCCAAGTGTGCCAATGACGAAAAGTTCTGATTCACAATGTGAATTCCCACAATCACGATAATACAACTGAAGACATGTCCAGTGCGTTCTTCAGGATAATTCCAGTCAACTCATTGGGAACTGCTGATCAAGGAAAGGAGTCTCTAAGCAACTGTTACTGATATTCCATGGTTCAATCCACCTTACCCTGAGCAATAACAGGCAATTCTAGTTAATGATTCTGAATCATGATCGATGTTTCAAATAATAAAAAAATCCATATATATTGTTGAATTGTTACTTATATTATAAACTTTAAAATTAATTTGAATGTTTTTTACATAATTATGCTAACATATCAAATCAATTCTTAAGCACGAGAAAGACCGAAACGTGAAGAGAACAGTTCGCCCCACGTAATTTGAGTGCGAGGTAATGTGTAATGTCCAGATGTGGGGTCTTTCCTGTCATTGTGAACATCAGATCAATGTTGGTAGGATTCATTTTGGTAGGACTAATTTAAATGTGGATTGCAGGGTCAAAGGTAGGGTTCTGAAGACTGTGGAGGAACAGAGAGATCTTGGGGTTCATATCCACAGATCTCTAAAGGTTGCCACTCAAGTGGTAGAGCTGTGAAGAAGGCCTATAGTGTGTTAGCTTTTATTAACAGGGGGTTGGAGTTTAAGAGCCGTGGGGTTATGCTGCAACTGTACAGGACCTTGGTGAGACCACATTTGGAGTATTGCGTGCAGTTCTGGTCACCTCACTATAGGAAGGATGTGGAAGCGCTGGAAAGAGTGCAGAGGAGATTTACCAGGATGCTGCCTGGTTTGGAGGGTAGGTCTTATGAGGAAAGGTTGCGGGAGCTAGGGCTGTTCTCTCTGAAGCGGAGGAGGCTGAGGGGAGACTTAATAGAGGTTTATAAAATGATGAAAGGGATAGATAGAGTGAACGTTCAAAGACTATTTCCACGGGTGGATGGAGCTATTACAAGGGGGCATAACTATAGGGTTCGTGGTGGGAGATACAGGAAGGATGTCAGAGGTAGGCTCTTTACGCAGAGAGTGGTGGGGGTGTGGAATGGACTGCCTGCAGTGATAGTGGAGTCAGACACTTTAGGAACATTTAAGCGGTTATTGGATAGGCACATGGAGCACACCAGGATGATAGGGAGTGGGATAGCTTGATCTTGGTTTCAGATAAAGCTCGGCACAACATCGTGGGCCGAAGGGCCTGTTCTGTGCTGTACTGTTCTATGTTCTATGTTCTAATGTTACCTTTATGTGTGTATATCGTATGCATATGTACATTATGTTGGTTTGGATTCCAATATGGAAAATATAGCGTCGAATTGATCACTGGGATAAAGTATATATTGGACAGCTCAGAGGACAGACAGACAGTATTTTGGTCACAAATTCCCCCAGCTTTGGAATTTCCTGAATTAAGATCCATCAGGTTGTTTTCTGAACAAAGAAATTGTAATGCTGTTTATTGATAGTCATTAATCTCTAACATGACTGCACAAACATTTGGAATCGATTTTACGTTAGTTTAAAGACAACATAAGAATATTGCATTCAACACAATAAAGATTCAGGTAGCCTCACACCTAACGGCTGCTCATCATCTACAGAACACACATATTTAGCCCACTATTTCAGTGAGACGAGAAAGGCAATCAGCTGATCTGATACATAAAGGCCAAAAGAGTAACGAGGGAGAGAGTAGGGCTTCTTAAGGATCAACAATGTCATCTATGTGCGGATCCACAAGAGATGGGTGAGATCATAACTTAATATTTCTCATCAGTATTTGCTGTTGTGAAAAGGATGGATGTTGGGGAACTTTGGGAAATAAATAGTGATGTCTTGAGGAGTGCACATATTACAGAGGAGGTGCTGGAAGTCTTAAAGCGCATCAAGGTAGATAAATACCCGGGAACTGATCAAGTATATCCCTGGACATTGTGGGAGTCTGGGGAGGAAATCGCGGGTTCCCTGGCAGAGATATTTGAATCATCGATAGTCACAGGCGAGGTGCCTTAAGATTGGAAGGTGGCAAATGTTGTGGCTTTGTTTAGAAAGGGCGGCAAGGAAAAGCCTGGGAGCTGCAGGCTGGTGAGCATCACATCTATTGTGGGTAAGTTGTTGCAAGGTATTTTGAGAGACAGGATCTACAGGCATTTAGAGATGCAAGAACTGATTAGGGACAGGCAACATGGATTTGTGAGTGGAAAATCATGTCTGACAAATTTGATTGAGTTTTTTGAAGGGGTACCCAAGAAGATAGATCTGGGCAGTGCAGTTAATGTTGTCCAAATTGACTTTAGCAAAGCCTTTGACAAGGTACCACATGATAGGTTATTTCATGAGGTTAAATCTCACGGGATCCAGGGTGAGGTACTTAAATGGATACAAAATTGGCTGGATGACAGAAGCCAGCGGGTGGTTGTGAAGGGTTGTTTTTCAATCTGCAGATCTGTGATCAGCGGTGTGCCTCAGGGATTGGTGTTGGGTCCACTGTTATTTGTCACTTACATTAATGATTTGGATGAGAATGTAGGAGGCATGGTTAGTAAGTTTGCAGACGACACCGAGATTGGTGGCATAGTGACAGTGAAGATGGTTATCTCGGATTGCAATGGGATCTTGATAAAATGGGCTAATGGGCTGACGAATGGCAGATGGAGTTTAATTTAGATAAATGCGAGGTGATGCATTTTGGTAGACTGAACCAGGGCAGGACTTACTCAGTTAATGGTGGGGCGTTGGGGAGAGTTACAGAACAAAGAGATCTAGGGGTATAGGTTAATCGCTCCTGGAGGTGGAGCCACACGTGGACAGAGTGGTGAAGAAGACATTCAGCATGCTTGGTTTCATTGGTCAGAACATTGAATACAGGAGTTGGGACGTCTTGTTGAAATTGTACAAGTCATTGGTAAGGCCACACTTGGAATACTGAGCACAATTCTGGTCACCCTACGATAGAAACGATATTATTAAACTGGAATGAGTGCAGAAAAGATTTACTATAATGCTACCGGGACTTGATGGTTTGAGTTATAAGGAGAGGCGGGATAGACTGGGACTTTATTCTCTGGAGCGTAGGAAGCTGCGGGGTGATCTTATAGAGGTCTGTAAAATAACGAGGGGCGCAGATCAGCTAGATAGTCAATATCCTTTCCCAAAGGTAGTGGAGTCTAAAACTAGAGGGCATAGGTTTAAGGTGAGAGGGGAGAGATACAAAAGTGTCCAGAGGGGCAGTTTTTTTCACACAGAGGGTGGTGAGTGTCTGGAACAAGCTGCCAGAGGTAGTAGTAGAGGCGGGTACAATCTTGTTTTTTAAAAAGCATTTAGACAGTTACATGGGTACGATGGGTATAGAGGGATATGGGCCAAATGCGGGCAATTGGGATTAGCTTCGGGGTTTAAATAAAAAGGACGGCATGGACAAGTTGGGCCGAAGGACCTGTTTCCATGCTGTAAACCTCTATGACTCTCTCTCTCTCTCTCTCTCACGGAGATATCTGTACGCTGACTGGTGTCTCTCAGTCCCCTCTCTCTCTCTCAGGGAGATATCAGTACGCTGACTGATGTCTCTCAGTCCCCTCTCTCTCTCTCTCTCAGGGAGATAACTGCACACTGACTGGTATCTCTCTGTCCCCCCCCCCCCCCGCTCTCTCAGGGAGATATCTGTGCAGTGACTGGTGTCTCTCAGTCCCCTCTCTCTCTTTCTTAGGGAGAAATCGGTACACTGACTGGTGTCTCTCAGTCTCCTCTCTCCCTCTCCCAGGGAGATATATGTACAGTGACTGGTGTCTCTCAGTCCCCTCCCTCTCTGTCAGGGAGATGTCTGTGCACTGGCTGGTGTCTCTCAGTCCTCTCTCTTAAATATATGAAGGGCAAAAGAGTAACAAGGGAGAGAGTAAGGCCTCTTAAGGATCAACAAGGTCTTTGATATGCGGATCCACAAGAGATGGGTGAGATCCTAAATGAATATTTCTCATCCGTATTTACTGCTGAGAAAAACATGGATGTTGGGGAACTTGGGGAAATAAATCGTGATGTCTTGAGGAGTGTACATTTTACAGAGAAGGAGGTGCTGGAAGTCTTAAAGCGCATCAAAGTAGATAAATCCCCGAGACCTGAGAAAGTGTATCCCAGGACATTATGGGAGGCGAGGGAGGAAATTGTGGGTCCCCTAGCCGAGATATTTGAATCATCGATAGTCACGGGTGAGGTGCCTGAAGATTGGAGGGTGGCAAATGTTGTGCCTTTGTTTAAAAAGGGCTGCAGGGAAAAGCCTGGGAACTACAGGCCTGTGAGCCTCACATCTGTTGTGGGTAAGTTATTGGAAGGTATTATGAGAGACAGGATCTTCAGGCATTTAGAGATGCAAGGACTGATTAGGGACAGTCAGCATGGCTTTTTGAGTGGAATATCATGTCTGACAAATTTGATTGAGCTTTTTGAAGGGGTACGGAAGAAGGCAGATCAAGGCAGTGTAGTTGATGTTGTCCAAATGGACTTTAGCAAGGCCTTTGGAAAGATACCGCATGGAAGGTTATTGCATGAGGTCAAATCTCTCAGGATCCAGGGTGAGGTAGCTAAATGGATACAAAATTGGCTGGATGACAGAAGCCAGAGGCTGATGGTAACTGCAGATCTGTGACCAGCGTTGTGCCTCAGGGTTCGGTGCTGGGTCCATTGTTATTTGTCATTTATATTAATGATTTGGATGAGAATATAGGAGGCATGGCTAGTAAGCTTGCAGATGACAGCATGATTGGTGGCATAGTGACATTGAAGAAAGTTATCTCCGATTGCAATGGGATCTTGATCAATTGGGTCAGTGGGCTGACGAATGGCAGACGGAATTTGGTTTGGATAAATGTGAGGTGATGCATTTTGGTAGATTGAACCAGGGCAGGACTTACTCAGTTAATGGTAGGGGGTTTGGAAGAATTAGAGAACAAAGTGATCTAGGGGTACAGGTTAATCGCTCCTGAAAGTGGAGTCACAAGTGGACAGAGTGGTGAAGAAGGCATGCTTGGTTTCATTGGGTCAGAACATTGAATACAGGAGTTGGGACGTCTTTTTGTTGTTGTACCAGACATTGGTAAGGCCACACACTTGGAATACTGTGTACAGTTCTGGTCACCCTATTATAGAAAGGATATTATTAAACTAGAAAGAGTGCAGAAGAGAATTACTAGGATGCTACTGGGACTTGATGGTTTGAGTTGTAAGGAGAGGCTGGATAGACTGGGAGCTTTTTCCTCTGGAGCGTCGAAGGCTGAGGGGTGATCTTAGAGAGTTCTATAAAATAATGAGTGGCACAGATCAGCTAGATAGTCAATATTTTTCCCAAACGTAGGGGAGTCTAAAACTAGAGGGCATAGGTTTAAGGTGAGAGGGGAGAGATACAAAAGGGTACAGAAGGGCATTATTTTCACACAGAGAGTGGTGACTGTCTAGAACAAGCTATCAGAGGTAGTAGTAGAGGCAGGTTCAATGTTGTCTTTTAAAAAGCGTTTCGACAGTTACATGTGTAATATGGATATAGAGGGCTATGGGTCAAATGCGGGCAATTAGGACCCGCTTAGGGGTCATGGACAAGTTGGTCAGAATGGCCTGTTTCCATTCTCTAAACCTCTATAACTGTAACATGGTAAAATGAGCCATTAATCTATCTATATCAGTGATAAAAATGTATTTCAAACTGATCGAAATAATGAAAAATCCGATGACACTGGAGGCATTTTGTGTCAACTAATCTCAGGAGTTCTTTTCAAGTTTCATTATTAAATGACACTTTTGAAATATTCCTCGTTAAATTCATACTCCTTCACTCGACACCGCTTTTTATGGATAATATACTGCTCTCCATGTCTTCTGTGTTTGGAGGTATTTTCATCCACAGCAGGGCTAACGCACCAGAGCTGTTAGCGAGTCAGGAGTAACTGGACATGCGAATCGTCAACATTGAAGTTGGAGGCCTCAAACAGAGACAGGAACATCAAGACATCGGTACAAAATCCTCCTGCTCGTTTCCGCCTACTGCCTCGCTGCAAGTAATGTATTTGTAGTCCATTCTGACAGCAAAATGGAAGAAGCACAATTGTTCGAAAATATAATGTGTGTAACACTGCAATGAACACTGCCATCGATGGTTCAGTAGCACCACTAATGACAAAAGTGGCCCAGCAATTCTTAATTGAATTCCTGCATCTATGAGACGTTATGGCAGCAACAACATCAGCGGCAATCCAAAATGCCCTCGTACTTCCTAATCTACTTGTTGCAAAAGCATCAGGTAATGACAGTATTTGATAGCAGTGATGACTGCGACGTTCATGTGATGTCAAAATCGTATTTCCACATTCAGCATACACTTGGTCACGTTGTGCCCCACGACACACCATCTAAATTAAAAGAAGAAAGAACAAAGAAAAGTACAGCGCAGGAACAGTCGCTTGGGCCCACCAATCCTGTGCTGCGCATGATGCCCTCACTGAACTAAAAAAAGAACTTCTGCCATTTCTCGATTCATATCCATCTACTCCCTCCCTATTCAAGCACCCATTCTGAGAGAGCAGGAATGGAGAGAGGTGGAGGATGGATGTGTGGCTGAGGGACTTAGGGGCAGGTGTGAACTGTATAAAAAAGACGGGTGGCACTTGAATCCCACGGGGACCAATATCCTGGCAGGAAGGTTGGCTAAGGCTACTGGAGAGACTTTAAACTAGAAAGGTTGGAGGGAGGGAATCGAGATGAGGTGACGAGGAGCGAGGAGGGTAGCCCACATATAGCGAGGGATTGTAGGCAGCGAAAGAGAGAGAATAAACGGGTGATGGAGAAGGGGAGAGCTCAGACCAATGGTTTGAGATGTGTCTATTTTAATGCCAGGTGTGCAGTAAATAAAGTGGATGAGCTTAGAGTGTGGATCGATGCTTGGAAGTGTGATGTGGTGGCCATTACGGAGACTTGGGGACAGGGACAGGACTGGATACTTCAGGTGCCGGGTTTCAGATGTTTCAGAAACGGCAGAGAGGGAGGCAGAAGGGGGGGGAGTGGTACTGCTGATCAGGGATAGTGTCACAGCTGTAGAGAAGGTGGAAGCCGTGGAGGGGTTGTCTACGGAGTCTCTGTGGGTGGAAGATTGGAGCGGGAAGGGGTCGATAACTTTGCTGGGTGTTTTCTATAGGCCGCCCAATAGTAAAAGGCTGTTGAGGAGCAGCTCGGGAAACAGATCCTGGAGAGATGTAGTAAAATAGGGTTGTCGTGAAGGGAGACTTTAACTTCCCAAACATCGATTGGAATTCCCCTAGGGTAAGGGGTTTGGATGGGGTGGAGTTTGTGAGGTGTGTTCAGGAGGGTTTCCTGACACAGCATGTGGATAAACCTACAAGAGGAGAGGCTGTACTCGATCTGGTACTGGCTAATGGGCCTGGACATGTGTCGGATCTCTCAGTGGGGGAGCATCTTGGGGATAGTGATCATAACTCTATCTCCTTTACGCTAACATTGGAAAGAGATAGGATCACGCAAGCTAGGAAAGCGTTTATCTGGAGTAAGGGGAAATATGAAGCCATCAGGCAGGAGATTAGAGGCGCAAATTGGAAGGAGGCATTCTCGAGGAAAAGTACTGAAGTAAGGTGGCAGATTTTCAAGGAATGTTTGTCTGGAGTTCTACATGACAACGTTCCGATGAGACAGTGAGTTTTTGGTAGGTTACGGGAACCGTGCTGAACCTAGTCAAAACGAAAAGGAAAGCGTACAATATGTTCAGAGAGCTCGGCATAAATGGGGATCTAGATGAGTATACGGCTTGTAGGAAGGCACTTAGGAAGGAAATTAGGAGAGCCAGAAGGGGTCACGAGAAGGCCTTGGCAGGTAAGATTAAGGAGAACCCTAAGGCATTCTATAAATATGTGAAGAGTAAAAGGATGAGATGTGAAGGAATAGGACCTATAAAATGTGAAGGTGAGAAAGTATGTACGGAACCGGAAGAAATAGCAGAGGTGCTTAATGAATACTTTACCTCGGTATTCACGGTGGAAAAAGACCTGGGTGGTTGTACTATAGGAATGCTGTGGACTGAGAAGATTGAGTTTGTCGACATTAAGAAAGAGGATGTGTTGGAAATTTTGAATACCATCAAGATAGATAAGTCGCCGGGACCGAATGGGATGTACCCCAGGTTACTGTGGGAGGCGAGGGAAGAGATTGCAGAGCTTCTGGCGATGATCTTTGCATCGTCGATGGAGACGGGAGAGGTTCTGGAGGATTGGAGGATTGCAGATGTGGTTCCTATATTCAAGAAAGAGAATAGGGATAGCGCAGGAAATTACCTACCGGTGAGTCTAACCTCAGTGGTTGGTAAGTTGATGGAGAAGATCCTGATGGACAGGAATTATGAACGTTTAGAGAAGTTTAGTATGCTCAAATGTAGTCAGCACGGCTTTGTCAAAGGCAAATCGTGCCTTCCGAGCCTGGTGGAATTCTTTGAAAATGTGACTAAACACGTTGACGAAGGAAAAGCGGTAGATGTGGTTTACATGGACTTAAGCAAGGCGTTCGATATGGTCCCCCATGCAAGACTTCTCGAGAAAGTGAGAGGGCAAGGGTTCCAAGGGGCTGTTGCCTTGTGGATCCAGCACTAGCTGGCCTGCAGAACGCAGAGAGTGCTTGCAGATGGGTCGTTTTCTGAATGGAGGTCGGTCACCAGTGGAGTGCCCCAGGGATCTGTTCTGGGACCCTTGCTGTTTGTCATTTTCATAAATGACCTGGATGAGGAAGTGGAGGGATGGATTGGTAAGTTTGCCGACGACACGAAGGTTGGTGGTGTTGTCGAAAGTTTGGAGGGATGTCAGAAGCTGCAGCGTGACATAGATAGGATGCAAGACGGGGCGGAGAAGTGGCAGATGGACTTCAACACGGATAAATGTGTAGTGGTACATTTTGGCAGGTCAAGTGGGATGAAGGAGTATAATATCAAGAGTAAGACTCTTAGCAGTGCAGAGGATCAGAAGGAACTTGGGGTCCGGGTCCGTAGGACTCTGAAATCGGCCTCGCAGGTAGAGGAGGTGGTTAAGAAGGAATATGGTGTGCTGGCCTTCATCAATCGAGGGATTGAGTTTAGGAGTCGGTAGATAATGATGCAGCTTTATAAGACCCTCGTCGGACCCCACTCAGAGTACCGTGCTCAGTTCTGGTCGCCTCATTACAGGAAGGACGTAGAAATGATTGAAAGGGTGCAGAGAAGATTTCCAAGGATGTTGCCTGGATTGGGTGGCATGCCTTATGAGGATAGGCTGAGGGAGCTCGGTCTTTTCTCCTTGGAGAGGCGAAGAATGAGAGGTGACCTGATAGAGGTGTACAAGATGTTGAGAATGTGTAGATTGGGTGGATTCTCAGAGGCTTTTTCCCAGGGCTGAAATGGCTGCTACGAGAGGACACAGGTTTAAGGTGCTGTGGAGGAGGTACAGAGGAGATATCAGGGGTAAGTTTTTCACTCAGAGGGTGGTGGGTGAGTGGAATCGGTTGCCGTCGATGGTGGTGGAGGCACACTCGATAGGGTCTTTTAAGAGACTTCTGGATGAGTACATGGGAATTAATAGGATTGAGGGTTATAGGTAAGCCTGTATATAGGCCGAGGTATGTCGGGACATGACCGGCGCAACTTGTGGGCCGAAGGGCCTGTTTGTGCTGTAGTTTTTCTATGTTCTATGTTCATTCGAGAAGCATCTTAAATTTTGCTGATGGGCCTGCTACCATCACCTCCTCTGGCAGCGTGTTCCAGGCACCCACCACTTTCTGCGTGAAAAACCTCCCCGCAAATATGTGTTAAACTTTCCCCCTCTCACTGTGAAGCTGAATGCATTCGGAAAGGATGTAATGGATCAGTACTGCTCATTGATCAAATTATTAGGAAACATTTCAAAAGCCTAATTCAGCTTCATCTGCCGTGTTGTGTCGAAATATGTGTTGCAGATTTTATGGAACATGGGAATGTTTTAGTGAGGGTGTTAACGAATATTCGTATGAGTACCACCTGATCTGACATACATGCAAACGCAGGTACACATCTGTTCACCCTTACCTTCCCTCTGTAATGGCCCAGCAGGTGTCTTTATTCAGATCAATATTCGTTGAAAACCAAAGGATTGTGGCGTAACGGCCCGCAGTGTTTGAACCTTTAATACGCTGAAAGATGTTTCAACAAGCAAACTTGACTTTTGGTTAAATTTTGTTTCACTGTGCTGTGGTTTTCTGCGGTAAAGCTGGCCTGGAACTTATCAAAGGGCACAAGGTGCTAGATGTAACCTGTTGTCCTGAGCGGAAAGGAGTTGGTAACTCACTTTTGGAGTCAGTGTTCCTTATATGGTGATTGAAATGTAATTTATGTTCACTTAAGGCCTAAACATCATGGGGTCTAGAGTGATCGTTGCCTCCATCCCGGCTATTTGATTGACCTCATCAAACGATGCAACTTGTTTCCTGATAAATTCATTGGCAGAATGCCAAGGAACATTTGTGCTTGAACCATGCTTACCCAAAGGGCCTGTGGCATTGTGAAAATCCCGTGGACCAAAGCTCACAAGGAGAGGTCACATCTGAAAAGAAGAAAATAAAGACTGATTCCATTTGGCAAAGTTGCTTTATCCTTTGCAAGTATTTACTGTTATTTAAGTTGCTATAAAATAAAAGACATTATCTTCAAGTAATTAAAGTCAAATTTATGTCTTTATTCTCTAGTAGAGTTTAAAAATCAGGTTTGTGCAACATGATGGTCCTGGAGGAGACACCCATATCCCATGTTGGCATAAAATGAGTAAAATTGCATTGGAAACAACAGACCAAATTAAATATATGAGGAGAATCACACGTTGCAAAGCGAGATGTTGCCATCATGAAGGTGCTACCTGATAGAATAATGCAAGCGGATTTAATGATAACTTTCAAAATTGGAACTGTGTCATCAATTCAAAGGGAAAATAATGAAGGAGTTCTGGAGAAAGAGAAGATCATCATACTCAACCGGACAGTAGATCGACGATAGACCAAATTCCCCTCCTCACCAAAAACATGCTTAATATAAACACGGCTCAGACTTATTTGAATCATTCCCGGATTCAGACATGACACCGTTCAGTCTCGTCTTCATGAATAACAAAGCAGTGATGAGTGACGCATTCTCCCTTTGATGAACCATTCACTGTACATGGTATTGATGTACATGGAATGATTCGAAATGATACGATGTTTAACAGCAATGTACCTGCACGGATCAAGACAATGGACATGCGAAGTGGGGAATCCTAAAAAGTTACTACGATTTTTAAACATTAGACATTAAGGCACTCACAGAACTACCAGTAAAAATTTAAATGAATCTTAAAACAAGTTCTTAAGCTAAGAAGAGAATAGTTTGCATACATGTGAATGCAGTAAGAGATTTAAGCAACTAATTATGATTTAAAAGACATATGCCGCTATTTGAAATGTATTTTAAATATTATATGAATCATTGTTCACTTTAGCCGAAGGCAAGTTATCACAAACTGTGATGGTAAAGGCGAATATTTCATCAAAAAACCCTGGAAAACTTACTGCTCGCAAAATTCGTACCAGAAAGTTTCTTTTGCAGGAACATATATTTTAAATTCACGAATTGCTGTATTCATTATCCAGATTTCAGATGGAAACGTGCCCAGACACGGGATCACGTGTTTCTGTAGTTTAGCAATGATCCTCTGGGAACATACACTTTGACCTTTGTAGTTAGCGTCGAGGGTAACCTGGCAATGGGGAAGTCACTTTAGACAAGATGGCAGTTAGCGTTCGGATTTAATGGACAATGAGACATTGTTATGCTGGATGGTAGGACGCAATTGGCTGAAGTGCATGGCAGGGAATATTGTTCATATGTGTATGCTGAAGATGATTGATTTTAAGGTAATGTAAGGTGGGAATAATTGATCAGAAAAACTAGATTTGATCTGTTCTGAATTGTAACTATCAGATCTATTGGTAGTGTTCCAGCTGCTCCATCTGAGTGCTCTCCTGACCCTCTGGTGATCTCTTGGCAGCTGCTGGTTGAATAAAGTTACGTCTTTCGCGCAGCAACACTGTCTTTGTGAGTCTTGTATTTTCTGAGATTGTCTGACAGTACTGGTCACCTCGGATATCCCACCAAGAGTCTGTTTGACGACGAGCGATGGGATAGAGTCACCGGACTCTGACGGTGGGATGTGCCTCATAAGATTGAATATCTTTACATCAGCACTCGAGTTAGTGAGAAGGAGAAACTTGTCATGTCGTCGGATCCGTAGAGTGACCTATCTGAATGTATATTTGGGGTCGCAAAGACAGTGTCGCTGATTAAAGACTCCGCACTAAAGGTGGAGAGGGTGAGAGTGGAATTTCGCTACATGACTGTAAGCGGAGCGAGAGGGTGACGAGCGGTTGGGGGAAGGAGTAAAATTTGTCGGGTGCACTCAATCTGAAAGGCCAGGGACGGAATCGTCGTGCTGTGCACTGAGCAGAGCCAAGAAGGCCACGCATGTAATAATATAAGAGGATAGAAGCAATTGTTGCGGGCAGCAGTCAGCCGAGACATTAGAGCAAAGTATATTTGAGTTATTGGGTCCCCAGTAAGGAGAAGTCAGAAAGGAAGGGTCGTGCGATCAGTGAAACGCTAAGGAATTTAATCGAGAGAAATTCTCAGAGAGGGGTCTGCGGAATTGGGGAAAGATAAAACATGCAAATAAATAAGACAAAGAACTCGAAGCCTGTCCGCTGGAAGAGAGAGAGAGAGAGAGAGAGAAAGAGAGAGAGAGAGAGATTGGACAGTCTCGAGGGTCCTCGTGTGGTCTTGTAGTTTAAAGGACCAGAATGTAGATTTGACTTGGGGAGGAGTATATTGGTTAAGACTCGACAATAGAAATGGAACACGGTAAATTATTTAGGAAAATAATAGAGAACACATATGATACAGACGCTTCCAAGCCTGAGCAAAAACATTGGCAGAAGGGCCAGACTGAACAAAAATCAGAAATCGCAAATCATAGAATCATAGAAACACTACAGTACCGAAAGAGGCCATTCGGCCCATCGAGTCTGCACCGACCACAATCCCACCCAGGCCCTACCCCCACATATTTATCCACTAATCCCTCTAAAATACGCATCTCAGGACACGAAGGGCAATCTTTAGCATGGCCAATCAACCTAACCCGCACATCTTTGTTATTCTTTGTTATTATTGCCGCAATGATGAGGAACCGCCTTCAAACGAGACATTTAGCAGGCAGTTAACCACGACAGATGCTGTCCAGGAAGATATTAAAAGTGGGCCCACAGGAAGGATGGTAACAAATTAATTTCTTCCCCCAATCACAGAGGAGTCCAAAGAGAAGTAAGTAGTCAGGAAGATTAATTAGGAAAGGTAACACAGGAAGACGGAGAGTCCCTTACCGGTGATGAGATGCCCGTTTCTGCAGCACCATTTCCGTACTATAATGAAAGCATCCGGGCGAGGGCGGGGAATGACCTCAATATCAACTGAGGAAGTGCCATTATCCGTGACTTCAAAGCAGATGTTCATGGACAAATTAGGCCTATAACGGGGCAATCACCAAAATGTGGCTTTCTGGAAAAATATGGATGAGTTGAGCGGGGTTCATCATCTGACTTGGATGAGATAAAAATTTTAGGAAAGGGAAAGTTGGGAGGACTAGCATGGCAAGTGATAAACGAGGCGTTAAAAGGGGAGATTGAATATTTGCAACAGATGAAAGTGAGGGCCACAGATGTGAACAATTTAACTGGGCAATCGGTGAGAGATACTAAAGGACACGCTAATTGGGTTAAATAAACCTTAGTTAAACAAAACGCGAAAGAATCTGTCGAAGAATACACAGACAGGAAATTCAGGGCTGATGTCGATAACGGAGGGATCAAAATCCTCGCTCGGGATGACGATATGTTTTTGGGTATGCTCAATGAGGGGTTCAGTCCATCTCTCGCTCAAATTGGAGATTTGGGTATTCCAAGAGGAAGAAATGTTTGGGACGTTAAAAATTGGGCTATGAAAACAGAATCAAATCTTCAGATGTATCTTAAAATGACTAATACAAATTGATCAGCCACAACCAAGTATTCTTAGATCGTGCTTTGTGTGCGATTGTGGAGGCTTAGTCATCCCAGCTCCAGGACATTTCAGTCGGAGTCCCTCAGGGTAGTGTCCGAGGCCCAACAGTCTTCAACTTCTTCATTCAAGACCTTCCGTCCATCGTCAAGTCAGAAGTGGGTATGCTCGCCGATGATTGCACAATATTCAGCACCATTCGCGACTCCTCAGATACTGAAGCAGCCCATGTTCAAATGCAACATGATCTGGACAATATCCAGTCGTGGGCTGACAAGTAGCAAGTAACTTGCGCACCACACAAATGCCAGGCAATGACCATCACCAATAAGAGACAATCTAACAACCACCCCTTGACATTCAATGGTGGAACCATCAATGAATCCCACACTGTCAACATCCTTGGGGTTTCCATTGAACAGAAACTCCACTGGACTCACCACATAAACACACTGGCTAGAAGAGCAGTAAGAAGTCTCACAACACCAGGTTAAAGTCCAACAGGTTTATTTGGTAGCAAATACCATAAGCTTTCGGAGCGCTGCCCCTTCGTCAGATGGAGTGAAATTCTGTTCTCCAACAGTGCACAGAGACACAACTTCAAGTTACAGAATACTAATTAGAATGCAAATCTCTACAGAATACAAATATCTACAGAAGAGCAGGCCAGAGGCTAGGAATACAGCGGCGAGTAACTCACCTCCTGACTCCCCAAAACATATCCACCATCTACAAGGCACAAATCAGGAGTGTGATCGAATACTCCCCACTTGCCTGAATGGGTGCAGCTCCAACAACACTCTAGAAGCTTGACACCATCCAGGACAAAGCAGCCCATTTGATTGGCACCACACCTACACACATTTAGTCTCTCCACCACCGACGCTCAGTAACAGCAATGTGTACTATCTACAACTTGCACTGCAGAAATTCACCAAAGATCCTTGGACAGCATCTTCCAAAGCAAGGACCCACTTCCATCGAGAAGGACAAGAAAAGTGGATAAATGGGAACACCACCACCTGCAAGTTCCCCTCCAAGCCACTCACCATTCTAACTTCGAATTATATTGCCGTTCCTTTGCAGTCGCTGGGTCATAATCCTGGCCTAACGGCATTGTGAATCAACCCACAGCACATGGACTGCAGTGATTCAAGAAGGCAGCTCACCACCACCTTCTCAATGGGGATCGGCAATAAATTTCGGACAGCAAGCGATGCCTGTATGCCAGAACGGAATTTTTAAAAATGCGACCCACAGGGTGCAGGAATGGTAGAACGAATGAATCCAATATTGAAGGAGTTTAGCCAAGGCCATTTTAGAAGCAGGAAGAATTGGGTACAGGCTTTGCCTGCAATATTGCGACGGCAGAGAACTACTCCATCCTGAGAAACAGGGTTGACCCCTTTTGAACTGATGACTGGTCGGGCAATGAGCCTCCCAGAGGATTTGATAACAGTGGGAGAGGAACTTGAAGTTGGCTGAGAAGAAGCGTTTCAATGCATGACAGATTCAATAGACCGTCTACATTCTCTCAAAAAGCAGGTGATCCTTCAACAGCAACATAGAATGTTGATGAAATTGGCAGAGGAAGGCACTCCTAAATTACGTAAACCAGGGGATAAGGTAATGGTCAAACTCATGACAAACAAAAAAGTGCTCGGGGTCCTATGGGAAGGGCCTTTTAATGTCATTTTCACAGGACAAACATGGGTTTAATTGATGAGAAGTACAGCTCAAGGCAGCGACACTGGACCCAACTGAAACCATATCCTCATGAGAAATCCAATAATAGCCAGAATGTACAGATGAGTGAATGATCCAGTAGAACAGGGATCATCATGGCTATTGCAGCTGCATTAATGATAATAGAATTAATTTGGATTTGCAGACGAGTTATGGGTTAGACCAGATTATGGCGCAGGGTAATCAGGGTAACATTAGAATAGAATAAATAAAAATAAATTAGTTAATGTGATACTAACCCAAGTGCTTTAGGACACTATTTATTTTACACAATTTGTATGAACATATCCGGAGAATATCAGTCAACAGAACATCAGATCCAACACTGAAGACGCGAGACAGATTGTCAAACTCCAGATCTGAAATTGAAGGCGGTGTATTTGTGCGTGGTTCTGTAATTGATTTTTATTTAATCTTTTTTTCAAATATTGGCCTGTAGCTGGGAGATAAAAGAGAGAATATTGCGAATGTCAGTTGATAATTATCATAATGGTTTTAGCTTTTCTGTTCTTATTTTTTTTCATTTATTATCTTTCATATAGACACTCCATCGGGTACTACATACTAATACAATTCTGCATATGCCATATACTTATGCTGGAACTGCCAATATATCTAAATTTTGGAAGGGATATCCTTACATCCAGTGCCTTTGTCATTCTCAAACCTAATTGTGTGGGATCAGCTGACTCAGTCTTATCAACGTCATAAGACAGCAGCATCAGGATTTCCAAGAGCTTCAACAGAGCAGAATTTCTTTTAGAAATAGATCTTGTACAGGGGGGCCAGATCAGACGAATGGCTATTCACCTTTGTTTAACACATCCAGTCCAGCATGCAACCTTATTTTAAATGAAGCAAAATGAAAACAAAAAGGAATGTCGTGTGTTGAGAATTTTAAAAATGCACCGATGGGAACTTGGGCACAAGCAAGTGTCAAGGCTCCGTAGATGTAACCAGCCGGATTTGTTTCAATCCACCCAGCAATGATCGATCCTGCAATACCACATATTGCTTTCAAGGGGAACACACTTATCCGACCCTCAATGGCACTTATTGGACTTGTGGGTACAAGGCGTATCCATGGCAACCTATTTGATGGAAAGATCGTGTTACCTTCATCGTGTAGTCCTTTGTCATTTTCACTGGCTTCCTTCTGCAAGAAATCAACGTGCCCTTTTGGGAAAGACAATTTTTCCTTGGTGTAATGATGCCCCCGGAAGATTTAAGGCGGTTTTGGAACAGGTTGCCAATGATACAACTCCAGCCCTCAGTGAAATTCGTGATGAGATGGTTGCAGTGGGCACTGTTGTGCTACAGAATAAAATGACACGAGACTTCATTCTGGCAACTAAATGCGGAACATGTTTTTTGATTGGATCAAAGTGCTGCACAGATATAACTGACTCTGCAGAAAACATAACTAATTTCGTCTCACACATTAGAAAAAAGATTGACAAACTTTAACAACCAACATCCTTCCCTTTGTAGAACTAAGCAATTGGCTCGCTGTATTCTTTGGGACCAAACAGAATACAAGGGATAGTGATTTTCTTCATTGTTATCTTAAAGTTCACTGTGATTATACAAATGTTTAAATGCTGCTGTCCTTTAGCAGCAAAATCCATAGGAGCTGCAACAGTAGTGGCATCGATGAACAAGGAGATGGCACTATTACCAAACGCTCCTCCGGCACATGAGATTATATATTGCCAAACATCTATCAAATGAATTACATGAGGTTATATTACTTTTCACAATGGTATTTAGCATTAGTGGGGATTATGATTCAAATGCAGTTGTGCACAACTAATATAGTGTTACTAATGACAATAAAGGTAAAGTAGGAAGAAATCAAGAAGCCAATCACTTCTTAGGATTTAAGCAATTTTTATTTATGGCCGAGTATTGGTCTCGCCAATGTTCAGAAGGGGGGTTTATCTGGAGTCATCCTGAAAAGTTAACACGATTTTTAAACATTAGACATTAAGGCACTGACAGACCTTCCAGCTAAGAGTTAAATGATTCTTAAAACAGATTATAAGCTAACAAGAGAATAGTTTGCACACATTTAAATGCAGTAAGAGATTTATCAAGTAATTATGATTCCTAACATATCTGCTGATATTGTAAATGCATTTCAAGTATTGTATGAATCATGGTTCACTTTAGCCAAAGGCAGGTGACCGCAAGGTGTGATAGTAAAGGCGAATAGTTCAGAGCCAAAACCCTGGGAACCGTAGAGTTAGCAAAATTCATATCAGAAATGTTATTATGTTGGAACATATATTGCAACTTCATGAATTGGTTTATTCATTGCCCAGACTCAGGATGAAAGTGTGCCCGGATGCTGGAACACGTGTCTATCTGGTTTGGCAATGATCCGGTGGGAAAATTCACTTCGACCCCTACAGTGAGCGTCTAGGGCAGCATAACAACGGGAAGTGACTTTAACCAAGATGAGAATTAGCGTCTTTAATTACTGGACGAATAATATATCATTATTCTGTGTGGTCAAATGCTATTGGTTGAGGTGCATGTCAGGGATTATTATTGATAGGTGTAACTAAAGAAGATTGATTAAATTTGATGTAAGGCGGGAATGATTGATTGGAAAACGGAGAATTGATCCGTTTTGAATTGTAAAGGTCAGATCTATTCATAGTGTTCCAGCTGTTCCATCTGACTGCTGATTCGACTCTCTGATGATTTTCTAGCAGCTGTTGGTTAAATAAAATTTCGTCTTTGTTCAGACACACTGGTTATTGTCTGAGATTTCCTGGCAGCGCTGTTCACCTCGTGTACCCCACCAGCGGTATTGTTTCTATCCTGTTGATGTGAAGGAAAGCAATCATGGCAGAAAGACTGAAAAATAGGAGGACTGTTTTTTTCACCATCTGCTTTTCTCTCCAGCCTTTGTGACTGAACGATGTGACGAACAGTTTCAACATCCAATGTGAGTGAACGAATGCTCGAGTTTGTTTTGTAATCCGTCGCTGGAGATGTGGAATCAAAGTGAATATTTCTGGAAACTGTCAATAGTTCCTATTGCTTCATCTTTGATTGAGATGAAAAATTGAGATAAACGGATATTTCAGCACATTACTTAAATGCTCTCTGAACTTAGTCTGGGTCAGGGCATAAATGGCTGTGTTTGTGCAGCAACTCAGCAGCTGCAGCATCAAGCCTAATTCGTGAACATATCCACGTATCGAAACAGAGTCATACCCCAAATATAGCATTCTTGTCCATATTGAATAAACCATTAACATTGACCATAACAGTACAAAATTAGCTGAGATTACAAACAGTAATACTATGGATTTTCTTCGACTTGCCATCTCTGGGTCTCTGAGACTCTCCCCACTGCTGTCATTCCGGAGTCTCCTGCGGGCTCTGCTAGTCACTAAGATGTGTCTGACGGTGAAAATGTTGAGTAGCAAAATCATGACAAATGGGACACATGGGGTTAGAATGTTGTGCAGGAACTCGATTGCTGTCCAGATCGGAGATTCCAGAACATCATCCGTGACATGACAAAACCAGGGTTCGTTGGTGAGCACGTACCAGCGCGTTAACATAAAATACCAAAAAATGTTTTTTAAACAGCTCAGCACCGTTACTGCTCCTAGAACTGCAGCCGCAGTTTCCTTGCAGCAATATTTATTTTTCAGCTTCGGGCAACAGATTGCGACAAATCGATCAAATGTGAAAGTGACTGTAAACCAGACAGAACAGTCGGTGACTGCAAAAATCAGGACGGCGTGGATATTACACACAGGGACATCCCACAGAAAATCAAATTGTTCACGAAAAATAATCGGAATGTGTCTCAATATGAGGTCGAAGATAATAACGAGTAGATCTGCCACTGCCATGGCCACCAGATAATGAGTGACACATTTGGACAGTCCACACTCCTTGCATTTCAGGATAACAATTGCTACTAAGTTCACTGTAAAAAAAAGGAATAAATATTGAAATTAAACATGTCAGGAAAAAGTTTACAGATTGATAGGGGAATTGCTTATAATTCCATATCTGTGAATTTCTTTTCTGTTTTCTTGAAGTAAATGGGCCTGAAGGAACAAACAAGAAAACCAGAGATGCAGAGGAAGGAAGACGAGCATAATTAACGAATGTTTGACGTGAGGAGGGAGGTGAATGTGGAGAATGAGATGAGATTGGGGAATTCAGGAATAACGAACGAGTCGCTGTTCGCAGAGATCGAGGGACCTCAGTTGTGTTAAAGGCAGGCAAGATATGTGGAATTCTTCATTCGTTTTACCACTTCCCACATGGCTGCAACAAGATGATTTTCTGAGAAGGAGACATCGAACTCTCCAGTGTTGTAATTTTCAGGAACATTCAAAAAACTGGCTAAAACAATAACATCCAAATGGAAAGTAAACTTTTAGTTTTAAAAATGTGAAATGCAAAAACAAAGCGGTTCCTCCTTCAGCACACTCTTAAGAAATGATGATTGCTAGAAATATAACACGTGCTTTGATTATCAGAAGTACAGAACAGATCTCTTCTAGACATTTTCAATACAATGGATGAACGTTTTTGCAGAACTGAAGAAGTCTCTCTGTTATGAAGATGAGCAAAAGTATAATATTTCTAACAATAAGCATATTAGCCCTTTCCATTGCCTATGGTGACTACGAAATATGATTCTTCTATTTACAGAACTCAGGGTCTCCTTATTTCGATTGACTTCCGGAAAGTGATTGAAAGTATAGAAGGAAACCGTAGGTACTAGTAATACAACGTCATGACAAAATGTCTGCTTCGTAAAATGTCTATGAATCCATATTCCTGTCAAGAACCGGCTTCCATCCTTTCATACATCGTCCTAACAATTCTACGGTGGTTGGAACAGGACACAGAAACATAGAAAGTTTTACCCCCGGTGCCCTTATTCGCGAGATGGACAAAGGACAAACACCAGTAAATGTTCAATAAGTTTATAGAAACATAGAAAAACTACAGCACAAAACAGGCCCTTCGGCCCCACAAGTTGTGCCGAACATATCCCTACCTTTTAGGCCGACCTATAACCCTCCATCCTATTAAGTTCCATATACTCATCCAGGAGTCTCTTAAAAAACCCTATTGAGTTTGCCTCCACCACCACTGACGGCAGCCGATTGCACTCGCCCACCACCCTCTGTGTGAAAAACGTACCCCGAACATTTCCCCTGTACGTACCCCGCAGCACCTTAAACCTGTGTCCTCTCGTAGCAGCCATTTCCACCCTGGGAAAAAGCCTCTGAGAGTCCACCCGATCTATACCTCTCAACATCTTATATAACGCTATTAGGTCTCCTCTCATCCTATGTCTCTCCAAGGAGAAAAGACCGAGCTCCCTCAGCCTATCCTCATAAGGCATGCCACTCAATCCAGGCAACATCCTTGTAAATCTCCTCTGCACTCTTTCAATCTTTTTCTCATCCTTCCTGTAATGAGGCGACCAGAACAGAGCACAGTACTCCAAGTGGGGTCTGACGCGGGTCTTATATAGCTGCATCATTATCCCCGGACTCCTCAACTCAATCCCTCGATTGATGAAGGCTAGCACACCATACGCCTTCTTAACCACCTCCTCCACCTGCGGGGCCGAAATAGAGTCCTATGGACCCGGACCCCAAGGTCCTTCTGATTCTTCACCGTACTAAGAGTCTTTCCCTTTATATTGTACTCCTTCATCCCATTCGACCTGCCAAAATGGACCACGACGCATTTATCTGGGTTGATGTCGATCTGCCACTTCTCCGCCCAGTCTTGCATCTTATCTATGTCCCTCTGTAACTTCTGATATCCCTCCAGACTATCCACAACCCCAGAACTGAGCACATGCAGGATGGGGGGATTTGGGTGATGCTGGGAGCTAATTGCGACTGGGAGAACCTGGAATTAAGTTTAACACTGACACAGGGGTTGCAGTGGTGAAACGTAAAAGAGGACATCTCTCCTAACGTGGGAAAGGTAAGTGCACACAGTCAAACGCACACAGAAGCACACGGACATACATGCGTACAAATTACCAAAAATAAACACAGTCAGAGACACAGACATGTACACACAGGATGACGCAGAAATGAGATTATTCAAAAACATACAATAATAGAATGGATTTATAGACTCCCGACAGTGAAGAAGGAGCCATTCGGCCCATTGAGTCTGCACCAATTCTATGACAGATTATCATACCCATGCACTCCCTCCCGGCCCTACCCCTTTAAATCCACACATTTACACTCACTAATCCTATACTGTACACATCTGCAGACATTAAGGGACAATTTAGCATTGACAATCCACCAAACCAGCAGATCTTTGGACAGTGGGAGGAAACTGGGGCATCCAGAGAAACCCACGCAGTCGAGAAGAACGTGCAGTCATCACAGATACAGTTACCCAAGGCCAGCACTGGATCAGGGTCTCTGGAGCTACCAGGCAGCAGTGCTAACCACTCTGCCACCATGTCCAATGTCCACACGCAGAACAATCCACAACGTCACAGACACACACAGAAACAAAACACAGAGACAGAAATAGAGAAGTTTGCGCAGTTGCAAAACCACAGAAACAAAGACGCAAACAGGGAACCAAAAACAGAAATGAAAAACAGAAACTCGGGCACAAACACACTTGCAAGAGCATAGCAAGCCATAAATGCAACTGCACACACAGACCCAAACACACACACACACACACGTGCGCGCGCATGTGCACACACACACACACAGGCAAAATCATGCATGGTGTTAGAACCCAGGCCATAATCCCCAGGGTGTTTTGTGGAAATAAACTCAATATTAAGGTTTTACTTCTGAAATTGGCACTGGTGATGGTAAGGTGCTTAAATTCACCAACGAGTCAAGTGACCCAAGAGGAAGCCTTTATCAAACTTAGTTTATTTAAGAACATAATTAAAAAATCAAACATAACAGTGTATAAACCTTAATAGCTAGTCATTTATGATGTTCCATGCCAAATGACATCCACAAACATCCTCGACATGGGACAAAAAGCAATACGCACTATTGATGCTGGATGGATTTTGCAGCTTTTTAACACCTGCTGTGAAATTGTGCTTTGAAAGTTGGATTAAAACTGCAAGGTCTCCCAGTCGAGGAAAATTTCCAAATAGCCTCTGGAATCAGATAGAGACAAAGGCACTGCCAACAACTCAGAGACAGCAAAATTTCCAACTCCAGAAACAAGAGACACTGCTCTCTGTCGCAAGTCCAAACAGCATCTGAGAAACGAAAATGAAACTAAAACCTTGAACCAAAAAGAAACTGTCACAGGCACCTGGCCTGTCAGTCATGCTGCACCAAACAATTCCAGAAGGATCATGCAACACCAGGACACAATTATTTCAGATTTTATATAAACATGATGTCCATTATATTGATTCAGTGAAACAAAATAGAGGATACTGGTCGCAGGCAAAACAATAGCCAAATAAAATACTCGGAGCTGCTTGTAAACAAAACTGCAAATGAACATTATTTGAATATATTTCTTAAAGGCTCAGTATCGTCAGAAACGCGGAAATGGGCATACACATGCAGACGTAAAAACAGTAAGAAAAATGCACAGATTCACATAAACACAGAGAAGTACATTGTTAGAGTAACAGATCAGGAAACCTCAGGTATTTTAGGAAGTTAGACTGGACATCAAATACGTGCTATTTTGGTATTTCATTCAACGTGTGATTCTATTGAAATACTGGTTTGCTTTTATCAAAATACTTTGTCTTTACCAACACAGTGCAAGTAACAAGTGAAATAGCTTAATAATATTTCAAAATAACACGATACAGTTCATTACTGCAACTTTTGTTAACACTCTGGAAAGAGAGCGAGAGCGAGAGGTGAGAGAGAGAGAGAGATCCCTGTCTTCTCACAGTCCCCAACATAAAGATCCACTGAGACAGAGAGAGAGAAGCTGCTTTCATGACAAGGCAGAAACGAACCGTTTTAAAATAACAGAGAACTGTATATTTTCCATGCTAGCTTACCTCCGGTCATTCAAATTATTGTGCGTCTGACAATCAACCAAATCAAAACCCTGCTCTGCAAACTTTCAAAAAGTCAATGAAACATAATGGCATGAACTCAGATTTTTTTAAAAATAAATAAACACCACTTCAGCTCAAATCAATTCAATGTGAAATGCCTCATGGAGAAAAATCGGCATCATGTAAAAAAGAGCAGAATGTTATATATGTGTCTCAGGAGAATAATGATCTGAATACATTTCTGGAAGGAATTGTATGATCTATCCTCCCCCTTTAAAAATGTAGCAACAGTATGAAAAGATGGCTTCATGTTGCAACACCACTGGGTTTTACATTATTAGTACTCCATATAAACAATATATATAAAAGTTTGCACAGAATGCAAACTGGCACGAACCGATTGGATTTGCTTCTTACTTGCGAGTGCTAATTCCAAGTAGTTCTCCTGAGTTTTAGAGTCCTCGAATGTCAAACCAAATCTTTCCTGTTCAGAACGTTGAGAAGTTCACAGATTTTGACAACAAAACCTACCTCTTGTCATGCTGTATGTCCTTCATATGTATGTGTTCAGGGTCATCGAGAAAGTCACCTTATCATTGTCACCTGTCTTGCTAACTGGCCTTAGTTACCCTGTAAGACGTCTCACAACATCAGGTTAAAGTCCAACAGGTTTATTTGGTAGCACAAGCTACAAGCTTTCAGGGTGCTGCTCTGAATTTACAAAACAATGGTTGGAATGCGAGTCTTTATAAAGACTCGTATTCCAACTATTATTTTGAAAATTGAGTCTGTGTCTTTATATGACCTGTGTGTAAACAGAACTCCCACTCACCTGATGAAGGAGCAGCGCTTTGGAGGCTTCTGGTTTGTGCTACCAAATAAACCTGTTGGGCTTTAACCTGGTATTGTGAGACTTCTAACTCTGCTTACCCCAGTCCAACGCCGGCATCTCCACATCTTAGTTCCCCTGTCAGGAATTCCAACTCCCGATCCTGATGCGAAATGTCAGGTTCAAAATTCTTTCCAGAGTCTCAAATTGGAGGCCTGTGACTAGTGGTGTTCCGCAGGGCTCTGTATTGGGACCTCTGCTGTTTGTGATTCATATAAATGATCTGGAAGAAGGTGTGACTGGGGTGATCAGTAAGTTTGCGGACGACACAAAATTGGCAGGACTTGCAGATAGTGAGGAGCATTGTCAGAAGCTACAGAAGGATATAGATAGGCTGGAAATTTGGGCAAAGAAATGGCAGATGGAGTTCAATCCTGATAAATACGAAGTGATGCATTTTGGTAGAAATAATGTAGGGAGGAACTATATGATAAATGGCAGAACCATAAAGGGTGTAGATGTGCAGAGGGACCTGGGTGTGCAAGTCCACAGATCCTTGAAAGTGACGTCACAGGTGGAGAAGGTGGTGAAGAAGGCATATGGCATGCTTGCCTTTATAGGACGGGGCATAGAGTATAAAAGTTGGGGTCTGATGTTGCAGATGTATAGAACGTTGGTTCGGCCGCATCTGGAATACTGCGTCCAGTTCTGGTCGCCACACTACCATAAGGACGTGAAGGCTTTGGAGAGAGTACAGAGGAGGTTTACCAGGATGTTGCCTGGTATGGAGGGGCTGAGTTATGAGGAGAGATTGGGTAAACTGGGGTTGTTCTCCCTGGAAAGACGGAGGATGAGGGGAGACTTAATAGAGGTGTATAAAATTAGGAAAGGCATAGATAGGGTGAACGGTGGGAAGCTTTTCCCCAGGTCGGTGGTGACGTTCACGAGGGGTCATAGGTTCAAGGTGAAGGGGGGGGGGGGAGGTTTAACACAGATATCAGAAGGACATATTTTACACAGAGGGTGCTGGGGGCCTGGAATGCGCTGCCAGGCAAGGTGGTGGAGGCGGACACACTGGGAACATTTAAGACTTATCTCGACAGCCATATGAACGGAGTGGGAATGGAGGGATATAAAAGAATGGTCTAGTTTGGACCAGGGAGCGGCGCGGGCTTGGAGGGCCGAAGGGCCTGTTCCTGTGCTGTATTGTTCTTTGTTCTTTGTTCTTTGTACATATTCCTCATCCAACGTAGCTTATTAGTTCATTCGTTTGTTCGGAATCTTGATCGTAATTTCCGGTTCGTTGTTTCGCAGATTGTGTTCACTGGTGTCAAGATTTCTTGTGATTATTGTTTTAGCGATCAATGTGGCAGTTATGCGAAATACACCGTAATTTACCCGAACATCAGCTATGAACAGAACAGTTTTGAGCGGGATCAATTTCTCTACAAGCTGTATTTATTTATCCCGGCAGCTCAGCTGATAAATAGTGCAATTTCATTAAACAGTCACATTTTACATCGTTGCCCATTGCCTTTGTCTGAAGCAGAGCAACACCTCTGCCCCTCAATCTCCAACATTTTTTTATTCATTGATTCGTGGGACATGGGCATCGCTGGCTGGACAGCATTTATTGCCCATCCCTAGTTGCCCGAGGGAAGATGAGAGTCAACCACATTGCTGTGTTCCTGGAGTCACATATAGACCAGACCAGGTAAAGGACGGCAGATGTCCTTCCCGAAAGGGCATTGGTAAACCAGATGTTTTATTTTTCCAACAATTGACAATGATTTCATGATCGCCAGGAGATTCTAAGCTGCAGATTCTTTTTTTATTGAATTCGAATTCCACCACCTGCCCTGCCGAGATTCGTACCCGTGTCCCCTAACATTGGCTGAGTTCCTGGATTAATTGTCTAGCGATAGTACCACTAAGTCATCGCCTGCCCATGAGATCATACGTGGCAGCTCGTTGATCTATATTTATCTTCTCATGGATGATGAACTGTTGTTGACAATCCTGCAATTTATGGTCAGTTATTTGCAACAACTCAGGAGCAGCTTCCAAATCAGGCACAACATCTTGCATCTGCCTCTGCAACTGCTCAATTTCAATTTTAAAACAAAGCCCAGTAACTGGGTCTCCTTTATCACATTCGTCAGTTTCACATTGCGGTCATCTACCTCCATTCGTGTCTTCGTTATCTGAGGTTTGTAATTATTCACCAGTCTGTCTGTGTTTTGTCTTTTGCATTTCACACTGATCAATCATCAGCTTCTCCAACAGAACCTGTGCCAATTTAAGTGGATTAAGTCTATACGGACATTGCTTAATTAGAACACCATTTTCTACATCTATATCATGCACAAATAAATGATTGCAAACCAATTTGTTCCCACATACATACCCATGTGATTTCAATAACACTTTCACTTCATTTTCATCAGGAAGGTAACACTTCATTTTTTTATTCCAATTTTTAATGACTTTCTCATTATCCAATCTGGTTTGAGGAATATGAAATTCCGAATCAGAATTATCTCGGTTGTTTTCTCTCCCTGAGTTCTAAGACTATCACATCCTCTTCTGCTTTCCTTCCTATGAAAAGACCACTTGAGCATATTCACACGTTGCACTCTGGGCCTTCCTTGTATCTGGCGTTCTAATCAAATAATCTATCTCACTCGGTTTTAATTCCATTATATTATGCTCACTAAACTTTGGTTTTAGTGTTTCACTTGTCACTGTTAGCAAAACCCATTTTATCCCCAATATGAAAACTCTGAACGGGATTTGAAAGGGATTTGTTATCCCTTTTTGCATCACATGCTGTACCACTTTAAATTATATTTAGCCAAATCATTAGCCCTCGTTAATATGTCCTTAAAGATTGACACATCGTTCAGCAAGATAGTCTCAGAGCGCTGACTCATAAATTTCTCATTGACCAATTTAAGTCGTCTTCTTCATGACAAAAGATCAATTCAAATGGACTGATTTTAGTTAATTCATGAGGTATTTCGCGAATGGCAAAGAGTACAAATATGATTCATGCATCTCAATCCTCTTGCTAATCCTGACTTTTGGCCCTCAACATGGTATTTAAAGTGTAATGCCACCGTTCCGAACATCTTTGTGATTCAGGGTGGTATGCAATTGATTTAATTGCCCCCACCCCCCACTCTTTCCCACTATTTTATCCACCCACCCCCCCCCCCCACTCTTCGTTTACTTTTCCTCCCCCTTTGCTTCTCGTTTCCCTCACTTCCTCAATTTTACCTCTCTCCCACACACCGAACCCCTCCACCCACAACTTCATCTGTCACACCTTCTCCTCTGATTTCAGTTTCTCTGCCATTTGGGCACTCACACCTTCTAATCTCTCCATGGACTGTCATTAGCAGCCTTTCCCCTTGGTTTTGCGGCTATTACTCATCTTTAATTCCTTCACCCTACAGTATAAATATCTCCAACTTTCTATTTATTTTAGCTTTGACAAAGGGTCATCGGGACTTTAAACGTCAGCTCTTTTATCTCCTTACAAATGCTACCAAACCTGCTAAAAATTTCCAGGATTTTCTCTTTTGCTTTCAGATTCCAGCATTCGAAGAAATTTGCTTTTAGACAGTCACCCAATGTTGGATTCGGAATTTGGACCCTGATACTGTTAGGCAGCAGCGCAAAACACTTTTCCACAGTGCTGCTGAGAGACGATTCAACACCATTCGAGAGATCGAGCGAGAAAGAGACTGATTTCTTCTTTCAAGACCAGGCATTGCCCTGCCCATTCACATGCCACTACCACGGTCAACCTCATCAAAACGCTTCTTTGAAAACGCAGGTGAAAAAAATCAGATAAACAAAAAAAAAACGCATTGATTAGATTAAGGCAAACAATCCATTCGCTAACATCTATTGTTTGCCTGCATTCCCACAATGTGAACAGTCTAGTGCAGACAACAGAGCTGTATAAAACAGAGCATGATTTTATAATTGCCCGAAAATAATTCACAGCAAGGTATGCTCTCTCTCTATTTCACGTGCTCACACTCAGGCACACATTTCCGCACATGCAATCACTGCCAGTCACAACTTCACAGTTGCGCACACACAGATGCACATAAACGTTACTACAATCAATCTAACACATAGACACAAACAAACATATTCAGAGATGAACAAACAAACACATGCAGAAACAGTCTCTCAAAAATAAAACATTATGCAGCCTTCTCTCTCTCATTTGCAAACACATACACTCACAGTGAGAGAGAGAGAGAGAGAGAGATACAGAACATGAAATATGGGGATAAATGGGCATATAATAACATTTTAACAGTCAGATGTGAGCACACACAGTAAAACAAATAGTCACATTGATATGGAAACAAACATGGAAACTCATGTACTCATTGCTTAGATGAATAGATTTGAACATACAAAAGCATATAACACACACCTAAACATACTCAATAACAGATGCACATTAATACAGAAGCAGGCACCGAGAATCGCATATACAGACGCAAAACCACCCACAAACGCACACTATCACTCTCTCTAATACATACACATACACAAACACACAGGCACACACACACACACACACACACACACACACATTGGATAACAGACACAGTTAATCAAATTCTCATAGGAAGAAAATTCACACAAGCACAAACAACCGACACATAGGGAGGCACAACAGGAACAAAATACGCAGGAACACACACACACACAGACACGCAGAAGAGCGAAAACAATAAAAACTGACATATAGAAACACACACGGGGTTAGGCTCATATGCAAACACAATCATATAGACACAGAAACAAATGCCAGTTCTACATGTCGAATCAAGAAACAAACGAAATCATATAAACACATTCAAACAAAGACACGCAAATACGAACAAATGCACTCACAGAAAAACACAGGCACTTACAGCTCTCACAGGCAAAAAAAATATACAAGTTACACGACGGACATGCATACACAGTTACACTCACGCACAGATATAGGCACACAAAATATCACACAGACGCAACCACACCCGTACGAAGAAATCCCACACTGACAAGGAATATTCGTCAAACAATTATTCAAACTCACGCAAAGAATCGAGAGCATGGAACCTGACACAAACACGGACTATTAGACACATACATCGTTAACGCACACACACAGATAGCCATTTACACACGCATGCACATGCGCAAGACACACGAACACACACACTCGTTTTGTTAATGACTCCAACTTTAACACAGGCACAGTAACAAAAATGCAAATGAACCATAAACACAGATCAACACTGTCAGAGGGAGAATCTTAATGAGTTACTAAGGTTTTTAACTCATTAAATATTAAGGCGAAATGAATTTAAAACCGGCTTTTGTTCTCAGGTTGCTCAGGGTTACAGGAAGTGGGGTCAGCCAGCAAATGTGTTGGGTTCAGGATTCTATGGAATATTGAAATGCCAGAGGTTAAGATGCGATTGGCTACCGTATTGAAGATGATTGATTTAAAGCTTTTGAAAGGCAGGAGTAATTGATAAGAAAACCTATAATTGATCTTCGTTAAATTGCAAACGACAGAACTCATGGGAGAGGTCGAGCCCCTCTACTTCAGAGCTGCCCCGACCCTTTGATGATTTCTCCGAGCAGCTGCTCGTTAAATAAAGTTAAGTCTTTGGACTGAGACACCGGCTTCATGAGTGTTGCATTCTCTGAGATTTATGACAGTACCGGGCACTTTGGAAACCCCACCAACACACAAGAACCAACTGAATAAACAAAAACAGGGACACACGTATTAAAATGTGCCCAGCGGAAAAAAATGATGTGTGTACACGCATTTTCTCTCCCATGCACACCCAGTCACATGCATACAAACGTGAATGCCGAAATGCACACACAAAATGACAAACCGTCACACACATGCATGCAAACGTAAGTGCATGCACAGAAGCCCAGGCAGGCGCACCCACCCACAGATACGGAAACACGCAGGCACGTCCAGTCTCTCATAATGTCACAGGTAAAAACTCGCAGTCACAACATACATAAACCAACATTAATATTCACAACAGCAAGAAAACAAATGCTCTTACATGCACACATAAGCACACCGAATGACACACACATACACATGCATACACATATGCAGGCTAACAGTCACGCAAAATTTGCAAAGTAAAACAAAATTACTCCCATGCTGTTTTGTGAACGAATGCTCACACAAAGAATCACACAAAAACCTGCATTCGCACACACACACAAGCACGCACTCCACATCCATACTCACTCAGTCACAAAATTGCATGTAATCTTAACCCTCAGCCCATCATTCCTCAGCTGTTTTGTCGTAAAATCAATTGTTTCTCTCTGATGATTGCAGTGTCCATCGCCACTGGTCAGATACTGAAGCAGTCCATGTCTAAATTCAAAATGACCGGGAAATATCCATGCCTGATCAGACACGTAGCTAATAACAACCAAGGCACAATAGTGCGTGGCAATACTCATCTCAAAAAACACTGAATCTAACTATCACTTCCTGAAAATCAACGGCATTATGTTCGCTAAGTTCCACATGAGCAACATCGTAGGTCTTACCACTGACAATAGATTTATATCCATATAAATTTTGTTGGTGAGCCTTTCAAAGAGTCGAAATTATGCGATGAACAGCTCACATCCTGCCCTCCAGAATCATGCCTTATATATATATATATATATGTATATATAAGGACGAAGCAGGATTGTGGTAGAATATTTCACTTCTGCCTGTGTGATGACATGTTAGTTTGTTGTATTTCTGTATTGATATATTATTCCGTGTCGGTAAATGTCACATTAAACTTTCAATATCAAATTTGAGATTGGTTGAGTTGGATTGTCTGTCGCTTCCAAGAAATCAACACTTCAATCCGTTATCTTCTTGTATTGTGTAATAAGGTCTTGTGTTGGGATTTAACATAAAATGACCAGACCATACCAGAAATTAGCATGCAGAGATTCGTTTTTATTTCTAGTTGTTACATTTTCAAAGCCTTCCACATTTTAAAAATATGATTATGATTGTTCAGAATCCTGAGTCAATGAAGGCAGCCATTTTGAAATGTATTCGCCCAAGATAGAGGTTAAAACAAAGAGTGACAGGTTTCAAATTTTAGGAGCCTGTATTTTCAAAAGAAATATTTCAAGACAATGCAGACCACAGATAAAACGGGTGCAAACTGTTGCGAGGTTGGGTAGAGTAACTGTAGATGAGGAAGTAAGAAGTTTGAATTTGGTGTTTGTAAAATTGTAAAATGCTAGGGGGGAAATCATTGCATGGTCCCATTAAACGGTGGTGCTTTTACTGTGCTTAGCGATTTAAAATAAAAGTACACAGAGAACCCAAACTGAAACAATAGTATCAAAAGACTAAGCAGCAGTTTTTACCAAGACAACAGGCTTTTGAATTTAGCCAATCAATTGGAAAAGACACTTAGATACCAAAAGCCTATTAAATTTAAATCTGACGGCTCTGACAGTCTAGAACCAAACTTATTTTGGGAAATATTGATATGTCATCACTTGTATTAAAGAAGGGGGCAGTGGGACAATTGGGGACGGCAACTGCCATTTGAAAAAGTTAACGCTCTCAGCTCTCAACTCTCTCTCTCTCCAGAGAGAGAGAGAGAGAAAATCGCTGGCTCTCATAGCTTCATCTCTGTCTTAGAGAAAGGAAAGGTAATAAGAGGAAAGAAGTTGCAGAAGAAAAATAGACAGAGAAAGCCCAGAATATTCCTGAAGACACAGAGCCTGGTTGTAATTTCGAGAGCGACTAAATTCTATTTCTGTTAATGAGTGGGAATTGTATTTATTTGAACTGCATAACGTTAGAATCTTGTTTTATACGGGAATAGTTAATAATGAGAAGGCATTTATTTAGTTTGTTAATGATTTAGTTAATTGTTTCACTGTTAGTTAGATAAATAAAATGTTACGTGTTAATTTTAGTGACTGTCAGGGACTTTTTAAAATTATCCACTGGATGTTGCTGAAGAGCAGGTCACCCCACTTTCCACACGTTTTTTTACAGATTATAGTGCTAGGTACTCCTCTTTGGGTGTTTTGTTGTTAGTTCTCAGAAGTGGAATCCACGTCTGCTTTATAAAAAAAACATATTTAGGCACACAATCTTTCGTCTGTATTATTTTCTGTGGGGCTCAGGCCACCATTAGCCACCAATTCCTTTATTTTGTACGATGTTGAAATACTGTGAACGTCTTGCAACTGAAAACCGCAAATGAAGCTTGGGTCAAGAGAATGTTTCTTTTTCTACTAACCTGTTGGTTTTGCATCGATTTTTTGACAAATTACACAAGTATGAATTAGTTCGGTTTTTTTTTTCATACAATCCTTATTTTGTAAGTAGGTTTTAATATGAACTGCATGTCATCATTAGTTTTATATTGTCTGGTTAAGTTTGATATTTCATTGTCTTCATTTTAATGAATAGTTTAAGGTTTGTGAAAGTAGCACAATACTTCACGCAACCCAGGCTCCCATCCATTGACTCCATCTACATTTCCCGCTGCCTGTGAAAACCAGATAGCATAATCAAGGGCGCCACACACCCCGGACAGACTCTCTTCCACCTTCTGACATCAGGAAAAATATACAAAAATCTGGGATCATGCACCAACCGATTTAAGATAAGTTTCTTTCCTGATGCCAAAAGACTTTTGAATAGACCTACCTAATACTAAGTTGATCTTTCGCTACACCGTAGCTGTGTCTGTAACGCTATGTTCTGCACCCTCTCCTTTCTTTTTCCCTCTTTAATCTATGAATGGCATGTATTTATGTATAGTGCGCCAGAATCAATACTTTTCACTCTGTCCCAAAACGTGTAAAAATAAGAAATCAAAACAACTAGGTACAGGGGAGATGTCAGGGGTAAGTTTTTCACTCAGAGGGTGGTGGGTGAGTGGAATCGGCTGACGTCGTTGGTGGTGGAGGCAAACTCGTTGGGGTCTTTTAAGAGACTTCTGGATGAGTACATGGGATTTAATGGGATTGAGGGCTATAGATAGGCCTAGAGGTGGGGATGTGATCGGCGCAACTTGTGGGCCGAAGGGCCTGTTTGTGCTGTGGCTTTCTATGTTCTATGTTAACTCAGTTTAATTCTTCACAAAAATTCTTTAGCTGAGGAATCCTCAGTGCTCGTTCGCGCAGCATTAAGTTCCGTTGTGGTTTTAAAAGACTGGGTGATTTCAGCTCCAAACGCCTGACACAAAAGTCACACAAACTCATACACACACACCAAAACTCTCATACAAAGAATAACAGTCACACAAATATTCAGGCTCAAACAGAGAGTCACGAGCACAGAACCTGACACAGACATAGACATGATGTGGAGATGCCGGCGTTCGACTGGTTTAAACACAGTAAGAAGTGTAACCACACCAGGTTAAAGTCCAACAGGTTTAATACACGCATGTAGTGAATGACACAAACATTAACACATAGCATGACGGCGTCCAACACAAAATATCTCAGTTCATATGTCGCCAAGAACAAACATTCATTCCCTCTACCGCCGACGCTGAGGGCCAGCGATTTGTACCGCCTACAAGATGTACTGCAGCAATTCCTTATCCCACGACCATTCATTCCAGAAGGACAAGGGAGCAGACACACAGGAACACCGAATCTGTTATTTCTCCTCTATGGTACTCACTATCTTGATTTGGAAATGAACCATCGCTTTTTCCCTCTCACTGGTCAGAAATGTGACTCCCCCTCCCTATCAGCACTCAAGGCAACTCTCCACTACGTTTTGAATGACAGCTCTGCAGCTATCTACACCGACATCCCCATATTAATTATAACAATTTACAAGTTGCCAGACAATAACTCATAGCGTGCCATTTATTCCAAACTCTGTCAATCCGGTATGAGAAAAAAACCATCGAGAATAACGTCAAAGCCTGGGAACCATATCTTGTGAAATAAACAATTTAAACAAGGACTTGGAAAATATCTTATAGGGACGCGTTTCAGAGTTGTGGCAAAAGGGAATGTGACTCATTATAGGTTTGAGGCCAGGAAAGGCAATGGAAAACAAGAACCAGAATAATAACATTCAGCAATTGTTAAGTTGTGAAATATTTTGATTGATAGCAGATTCAGACTCTCGGCCGCTTGAGGCATTCGCTGGCCAGCATGACAAGATTTAAAGGCGACATCTATCGTGACCAAAAGATGCAGCTGGCAAAATGTATGCATCTGCATTTCAGTCGCGCTGTACAATGCCTTCTGTGACGTTATTTTAAGTATAAAATTTGTTACAGTCAACGGGAAGGGAGGATGCTGCGGCGAGGGGTTAGTGTGAATTTGGATATTGGGAAAGCGGCAGTGAGTTTGTTAATAGGAAGAGCAAAGTCATGGAGGGATTGGACAACGTAACTGGGCATATTAAAAATAAGCCAATGCCAGAGCTGCTGCAAATAGAGATAACTGAGCAACATGATGATGGAGGGATGGGATTTGCTGTGAGTTCATATCTGGATAGCAAAGTTTTGGATAAGTTTTGTTTCTGCAGCTTTCTATCTCGGGGGGGGCGGGGTGGTTGGGGGGCTGGGGGGCGTAGTTGGCAGATAATTTGTGTCCTATGTTATGGGCAAATTGGCTTGCCTCAACTGTTAAATCAAGAAGGAAAATTATTAGAGGGCACGTGACTCAGAAGGCTCATGGCCATGACAAGCAATAAAACGATGCAGGGAACGATCCACTAATGCAATTCTCCAAACTATTGGAAATCTTTTGTTTGTCATTAACATTGACACAAATGGAGTTTATGTAGCAGCCTCCGTTGAACCAGTGGATGATATTGTTTCGGTGATAACTTGGGTTCCGGGTCCATAGGACTCTGAAATCGGCCCCGCAGGTGGAGGAGGTGGTTAAGAAGGCGTATGGTGTGCTGGCCTTCATCAGTCGAGGGATTGAGTTTAGGAGTCCGGGCATAATGATGCAGCTATATAAGACCCTCGTCAGACCCCACTTGGAGTACTGTGTTCAGTTCTGGTCGCCTCATTACAGGAAGGATGTGGAAAAGATTGAAACGGTGCAGAGGAGATTTACAAGGATGTTGCCTGGATTGAGTGGCATGCCTTATGAGGATAGGCTGAGGGAGCTAGGTCTTTTCTCCTTGGAAAGACGTAGGATGAGAGGAGACCTGATGGAGGTGTGTAAGATGTTGAGAGGCATAGATCGGGTGCAATCTCAGAGGCTTTTTCCCAGGGTGGAAATGGCTGCTACGAGAGGACGCAGGTTTAAGGTGCTGGGGGTAGGTACATGGGGAAATGTTAGGGGGAAGTGTTTCACACAGAGGGTGGTGGGCGAGTGGAATCGGCTGCCGTCAGTGGTGGTGGAGGCAAATTCAATTGGGTCTTTTAAGAGACTCCTGGATGAGTACATGGGACTTAATACGATGGAGGGTGATAGGTAGGCCTAGAAGGTAGGGATATGTTCGGCACAACTTGTGGGGCCGAAGAGCCTGTTTTGTGCTGTAGTTTTCTATGTTTCTATAATCTGTGGGATTGGGATGGCAACCATGTGTGGATAGAAATCAATCCAGGATCCAAGGGGCAACGGAGCTTGTAAGGAGTCTCCTTCAGTCTCGGATATTGGTTGGACAAAGGACTGAATTCATAGTTAGTGAACAGAGCTTTTGAGTGGGCACGAAGACAAGTGACTCCATGGTCTCAATGACATGGATTGCAGCTGCAATATCTAGGTACAGTGCTAAACTTGAAATCCCAACAGGAGTAATGAAGATAAATTGAATCAGTAAAACCACGGACAATATTATCAAAGTTTATAGCATTAACTATTGGATACAGGGACTCATCGGAATCAAGCAGCAAGAACATTTGATGAGAATATTTATCGAGTTAAATAATGCTTATGTGCTTAAAAGGGGACGAATACACTTACCAGGAACACCAGTAATGGCCAAGATGGGAAAGTAAAAGAACTCAATAATGTAAAGTGCATATTCGAAACGAACGGCTGTTGTTATCCACGAATAATCACCAGAAATCCAGTAAATCCAATAGGATAAACTCTTCTCCATTGCTGGGACATTCCAACAGATTTTTGTGAGATTCTGATCTGTTGTTCTTGAATGACAATCCATTGTTCCTAGGTTCAAACGCGTCGTTGGAGAATTCCAATCTGCTGCCCCAAGGTCCTGATCCATCATTGTCAAACTGAACTCTGCAGCTTTCAGCATCCGATCATTCTTATCCCTTTCCCTATCGCCAGTGTTTCTTGTCGTAGTTGTTCTTCCTTCTCGCAATATGGGATAGAACACCGAAGGGGTACCTTATTAACACTTCAGATAATCCCTCGAGTGAAACATTTGTGATCCTTGGAGAAATGCGTTCATGAAAATCTCTGAACAAACACGTCCAGTTAACTGCTTCCAATCCAACACTTTTTGAACCGTAATAAAATAGAAAATATACTGGACTAAAGGGGATGTATGATGGTTACTGAGGGCAGCGGTGAGGTAAATAAAGCATGAACTGAAACAATACTTTGCAATGCTGTGAGTGAGTGGTATGATGCAAAGAACTGGATGATTTTTAGTGTGCCAACCTGTTTTGAAAAGGAAGAGGAGAAAAATCCTGGACGAACAGAGCATTGAATAAAATGTCAGTGCAACATTGGAAAATGACAGCCTTCTGTAACTTCGGAGAAAGCAAATCATGGCTTGGGAAAAAACTCACTTAAATGAATAGCAGCATATATTTATTAATGTTAATCCCTGACAGATGAAGATAATGGAATTATTTGTAGAAATGAAGAGGACGGATCAGGGCAGTGTGGTTAATGTGCAGATCGTCTCTAAAAAGGAACGTGGTCACATGCCACTTCATGGAATTGTTGTATACACTGGAACCATTGGATGAAAGGGGCAGTGGCAGTGTGGCGAAGACATTGGCTAAGTTATGGAAAGACCGACTGAAATGGTAGACAGTATTTATTCCGACTGGAGTGGACTTTAATTTGACGTGGCCAGGTTTCAACGAGTACACACAACATGTGCTTTGTCAACATTGAACAAAATGAGGATGACCGCTGCTTTTGGTAGACGCACGCAGATTTGTGAAATGCAGTAAACAGTAAGGAAGATAGCGGCATGATTTGGGAGGATAGAGATAGGTCGGTGTTCTCTGTAAAACGGCGAATAATCTAACAGCAGGATTTTCGAAAACACTTTAATATTCGCAAAATGTAACAAATAGAGACCCACCGCAGGAATGGGAAGGACACAAATAAAAATTGTCGCAAACAGTGAGGAGGCTATCACTCATAGAAACATAGAAAAACTACAGCACAATACAGGCCCGTCGGCCCCACAAGTTGTGCCGAACATATCACAGGCCTCCAGTTGGAAAAAGACCCTTCCACTACCACCCTCTGTCTTCTATGACCAAGCCAGTTCTCCACCCACCTTGCCACCGCCCCCTTTATCCCATGAGATCCAACCTTTTGCACCAAGCTACCATGAGGGACTTTGTCAAACGCTTTACTAAAGTCCATATAGACGACATTCACGGCCCTTCCCTGGTCAACCATTCTAGTCACTTCTTCAAAAAGCTCCACCAGGTTAGTGAGGCATGATCTCCCTCTCACAAAACCATGCTGACTATCGTTAATGCGTTTATTCCTTTCTAAATGCGCGTACATCCTATCTCTAAGAATCCTCTCCAACAACTTCCCTACCACGGATGTCAAGCTCACTGGCCTATAATTACCCGGGTTATCCTTCCTACCCTTCTTAAATAACGGGACCACATTAGCTATCCTCCAATCCTCTGGGACCTCACCTGTGTCCAGCGATGAGACAAAGATTTGTGTCAGAGGCTCAGCGATTTCATCTCTCGTCTCCCTGAGCAGCCTTGGATAGATGCCATCAGGCCCTGGGGATTTGTCAGTCTTTATATTCTCTAAAAAACCTAACACTTCCTCCCTTGTAATGGAGATTTTCTCTAACTGGTCAACAATCCCCTCCGAGACGCTCCCAATCAACACACCCCTCTCCTTTGTGAATACCGACGCAAAGTATTCATTTAGGATCTCCCCTACTTCTTTGGGCTCCAAGCATCATTCCCCACTTTTGTCCCTGAGAGGTCCGATTTTGTCCCTGACAACCCTTTTGTTCCGAACATATGAATAAAATGCCTTGGGATTCTCCTTAATCCTGTGTGCCAAGGACATTTCCTGTCCCCTTTTTGCCCTTCTAATTCCTCGTTTGAGTTCTGCAGAGCTCCCTCCGTTTTTAGATGCCTGGACCTAACGTACGCCTCTCTTTTCTTTTTGACCAGTCCCTCAATTTCCCTGGTTATCCACGGTTCTCGAATCCTACCCTTCCTACCCTTTTTGACAGGCACATGCCTGTCCTGTAACCCCAACAACTGTTCCTTAAAAGACTCCCACATGCCAGATGTGGATTTACCCTCAAACAGCCTCTCCCAATCAAGAGCTGCCAATTTCTGCCTAATCCCACTAAAGTTTGCCTTCCCCCAATCCAACACCTTACCCTTGGGACACCACTCATCCTTTTCCATCACTATCCTAAAGCTAACAGAATTGTGGTCACTATTTGCCACATGTTCCCCGACCGAAACTTTGAAGACCTGACCGGGCTCGTTCCCCAGTACGAGGTCCAGTATAGCCCCCTCTCTAGTCGGGCTATCTACATATTGTTCCAAAGAACCCTCCTGTACACACTTTACAAATTCCTCCCCATTCAGAGTCCCAGCTCTAAGCGATTTCCAGTCTATACCAGGGAAATTGAAGTCTCCCACGATAACAACCCTATTTTTCCTGCACCTATCCAGCATCTCCTGACATATCCGTTCTTCCACATACCTTGGGCTGTTGGGGGGCCTGTAGTATACCCCCAACATAGTGACTGCGCCCTTCCTTTTTCTGAGCTCCACCCACAGTGACTCGTTACACGACCCCTCTCGATTGTCCTCCCTCTGCACCGCTGTAATATGTTCTCTAATTAATACTGCTACTCCCCCACCTCATTTGCCCCCTCCTCTGTCTCTCCTAAAACATTTGTACCCCGGAATATTCAGCTGCCCGTCCTGTCCCTCTTTCAACCAAGTCACTGTCACCGCAACCACATCCAAATTCCTCTCAAGCATTAAGGCCCTAAGATCGTCTGTCTTACCTGCTACGCTCCTTGCATTGAAGTCGATGCACTCCAGACCTCCAGGCCCAGTGAGGTCATCCTCCCCCAGAGTGCCCTTTTTTGCCAGCCTTGTCCTGGCCCCAAGCTCATCCCCAGCCTCTACAGTTGTCGACATAATTATTTGATACCCACCCCCCCTGCTATCTTTAGAGCTATCCCCCGGAATCAGCAGCTCAGTCAGGGCACGTTTAACCAACACCATTGCTGGAGGTTTACCAAACATTTCATTCAAACGTGCGTCCTTTTCTGCTACTGTAACTGGACTTGCATTTACTATCCAATAATCTTCCCCAATAAGTCGCTCACTGTAACAATGGAAACAATTTGCCGTCAAATGACCCTTTTCAGAATAATTGCAAATGTTCCACCTCTCCCTTTACAATTTGTTTTGTTTTCTCCTGTCCACCTGATATCCTTTTCTTCTTGAAAACAATTTTGGAAACATACAATATTCCTCTATGGACTAATTTGAAATAATGAGCCAACTCTGCTGCCTGTCTAGCAGTTTTACTCCTTTCTTCATCAACATTTGTCCTGGTAACCAAAGGAAGTATATCTTGAAATTCTTCAAACAGATTAATCTCTCTCGGGGTAATTGCTTTTTTATAAATGCCTCAAATTCAATATGACTTTGTTCTGACTATTTTATTGCATTTGAAATTTCTGCTCCCTTGCCTCACTAACCACCGCACTAACGAAACTTTTCTTTAGAACATCACACTGAATGGATTCCACTTCGGATAATGATTAGCATTATTAATTATGGAATCAGTTACTGCAGTAAGAAGGGATGATAACTTGGTCGGGCCATCAAATGAGGCTTGTTGGGCGTACTTTAGGAATAAAAACGGACAATCACATTGCTGGGAGTTTATTGTTGGCCCACAGACATTTGTCTGTCTATTAAGGAGCAGTTATGCTGACCATTTACTTGAGCATAATTATTAAAAGTAGGTTAATTATATTAGGGGAGTTCAACTACCCGAAAGCTAATTGGGATGGCCATAATGTCAAAGGTTTCGAGGAGATGTTGCTTGAAACGTATTTGAAGAGCATTTTATATCCATGTGTAAAAGGTCCAACAAGGGATGATGCAGTGCTGGATATCATTCTGGAAAACGAAAGCATGCACGTGTTCGAGGTAGACGTGGGGAACATTTCAGTGATAACAGCCACAAAGCAGTACGAATTCAGCTTGCCATGGAAGGGAAACGGAAATGTTGATGTGCAAAAAAAGGGTTTTTAGGCTGGTGGAATGCGTAGTTTGTGAGGATAGGGCAGGATGTGGCCAAGCTATTCAGGGAACAGCTTCTTGTGGGATAATCGACAACAGGGCAGATCAGGAGGGGCAGTTAGAAAACAGGAAATGTCAACATCTCTTTAGGGTGAAATGTAGGAGCAACCATAACGGAAACAGCCAGATGTATGAATATTCAGGATTCAATAGCGCAACATAGAGAGGTTTTTAGCAGTTGCAAAGGGAGCGAAACAATGGAGGCCTGACTGGAGCATAGCATCTGTAGGGGGATCATAAGTAATCAAGTAGGAGAGCCAATAGTGATCATAAGGAAGCACTGGCGAGGCAAATTGTGTAGAAGCCCAATATATCATCTAAATATGTTAAGCGCAGGAAGGGCCGTGTAGGTTAGAGGGATTAGTGGGTAAAATATGTAGGGTTTTGGGGGTAGGGCCTGGGTGGGATTGTGGTCGGTGCGGACTCGATGGGCCGAATGGCCTCTTTCTGTATGGGCTGAGAACAGTGACATACTACTCCATGATATTGTCAATTTCTTTGTTGATTAATTAACTTAATGAATTGCACTGCATGATATGTCACCGCACCCGTTAGTTGCTCCCTGAACTTAGCCTCTGTCGCCCCGTAAATGAAAGCATTTGAGAAGAAACTTAATTTTCGCAACGTCAACCCAATTTCTCAGAACCATAAGATGAACCATTATATTTAAAAGGATCCGTTCCTGTAATTCTATAACATCAGTAAACTGTTCATCCACAAAAGTGTGAAGCTATCCGATATGGTGAAGAGTAAAATCATTGACCGCTTTGTACTTTCCATCACTGGGTCACTCTGACGATTTCCCTCTCTCTGACCTCTCAGTCCCTTCCACAATCGATTGCAAGTAAAATATCTCCGACAGTCAAAGCTTTGGGCAGCACAATGATGGCGAATGGTAGCAATGGGTTTATACTGCAGCGAAATCAGTCAAATTCTCGACACACAAGTTTGTTATAATAGTTTGGTCTCTTTGATCAGAACCATGGCACATTGTCAATTTTTCCCATAAAAGGAACATTCTTTTGCACAGAACAGAATTCTGGTTATTCCTGGGACCACAGCCATAGTTCCCCTGGTCCAATATTTTATTTTCAGATTCTGCAGCAAATGGCGAAAAGGCAATTCAATGTAAAAGTCACAGTAAACAATACAGCACAGTCTGCAGCGACAGGAGCCATGCAATACGTAACACTACATATGGTGGTGATGCCCAGGAAACATTCTGAAGAGTATTAATGCCGGAATTGCCTAGTATGACCTCAGTGATAATGACCATCAGAGCTGCCATAAACATTGCCAACAGGTAGCTGGTGTTGCTCATGGAAAGGCCGCACTTTCCTTGCGACAGGATGGCAATTGACACGACATTCACTGAAAGAGAAAAAAATAGGATAATGTGCACGAATATTCAAAGCAAATATTAATTGTGTCTGTATCGAGAGAGCAGAATTAGCATTTCAACAACAGCAGCTATTGAGTTGGGATTATGTCAGATCTTAGAGACTTTCAACTCCCCTTCGACGCGTTAAATTGCAGTTTTAGCAGAGGATGCACGGGAGTAGGTCCCAGAAAGCACACATGATGAACATCGACATGATTCATATTATAAAGTGCAAACTGGATGTCGTGGTTCTCCGGCTAGCCAGGTCTTGGATCTCGTGACCTGAAGGACGGCAAAGAGATCTTAAGATAATAGCTTCTGCAGCCTGGATCTTTGACTCGACAGCTGGAATCATCTCACCTAATCCGCAATAGCAGCCCCATTCAGACTCCTGGAGGCAAGGAGCTGAAGTGCGGGGCTGTTGCTCATGATATATTTTTTTTTCACCTCAGTGGTTTTCTGCCGCCAGATGACTGGTTGCTAATTGAGAGGAAGAGAAAAGAAAAAAAAATGCTTCGGTTCTGACCAAAGAGAAAACAGAGGGGAAGGCAGAAGTAAATTGACAAGCGCTTTGAAGCTGTGCATTGCTGATGGCAACTAAAAGTTGTTTTCATCAAAGCCATCCCTTAATCTCTGTCAAACTGTCTTCACAGTAAAGGACAATAAATTGTGTGAGGACAATAAATTGTGCGAATACAATACCAGAGTAGAATTGGAACGGGCACTTCCATCTTGATGGATAGATTTCAGGCTCCCAGTTGTGAGATGGACGAAGATGTAAAGTCAGGTTTTGCTACTGCTGGGTTGGCATAAAAATGCAGTTTTAACAGAGGATTCACAGGATGCAGTGTAACGGTGCAAGGGTGAGGAGAATTTCTGATCGACCTGAAAGGAGATTGCAGTGGGAGAGGAGGATGCAATCGTTGCTGTCCACGTTGGGACAGAAAATAGGCAAGGCTAGGAAAGAGGACCTGTTTGGGCGTTATCAGGAACGAGGAACCAAATTAAAGAACAGGTCCTCAAGGGTTAAAATCTCTAGATTTCTACACGTGTCACGTGAGAATTGGCAAAGTGATGTGAAAATTGGGGAAGTAAGCATGTGGCTAAAGGAGTGGCGCAAGAATGAGGGGTTCCATTTCATAGGGCATTGCCATCAGTATTGGAATGGGAGGGAACTTTTGGGGCGGTCTCCACCTTAACGAATCTGGGACCAGTGCTTGAGGGGAAAGGAAAACAGAGTGGTCACAAGGAATTTAAACTAACAGGTGGGCGGCGGGGGTAAGAGAAGGGTAAAACGACAAGAAGTATCATGGCCTATGGGAAACAAAGCATGGTAGCATGTTAGGGAGGGGGAGTGGATGGGGGGGCAGTAACTGCATGGAAAATTATGAAAAAAATATTAAAAGAATGGAGATCTTAGGAGCATTTATTAATTCCTCATTGTTTGTGCAGTTACACAATTACAGCGTTGATTCTGTGCTCAATACGTCGTCCAATGGAGAATTTTTTTTATTATGCTGCCCTTGCACATTTAGTTCCTGTCCTGCCACCTGCAGGGGTCTGCATTTATGCACTACCAAGTTCATTCCTTCCTCTCTACCCCTTGCATTTTCTTGCCGTTTATTGAGTTTTCACCTTGTGTTGCTTGTCTCACCTCAACATTCGCCAAACTTAATTTCATTTTCCACCTTCCCACTCCCAGAACCAAACGATCGACATTATTCTGGAGACAACAGTTATCAACTTCATCATTTGCGTCTGCTGCAAATTTTGCGACCGTGCCTCTCTCATTTCAGTCCAAATTATTAATGTATAAGGCTTTGATTAGCGGTGTTCCACACGGAATAAGACTGTGACCTTTGATGTTCGTCATATATATAAATGATTTGATGAAAAATGTAGCTGGTTTGAATCGTAAGTTTGCATAGGATACAACATTTTTTGGAGTTTCAGATAGTGAAGAGTAGTTTCAGAGGATACAGCAAGAGAAAAACCAGTTGGAAACTTGGGCAGAGAAATGTCAGCTGGAATTTTATTCGGACAAATGTGAGGTAATGCATTTTGGAAGGTCCAATGCGTGTAGGAATTATAAAGTATTATACTCACTTAGGAGTATTGACAGGCAGAGAGATCTGAGCATACTTGCCCACCAATCGTTGAAAGTGGCAAACGCAGGTGGACAAGATGGTCAAGAAGGCAGACGGCATGCTTGCCTTCATCGGTTGGGGCACTGAGTATAAAAATTGGCATGTCACGCTGCAGCTGTGCAGAACATTAGTTCGGCCTCATTTGGATTATTAACGTACAATTCTGGTTGCCACATTACCAGAACGATGTGTATGATTTGGAGAGGGTAGAGAAGAGGTTTAGCAGGATCGTGCTTGGTCTGGAAGGTATTAGCTATGAGGAGAGATTGGATGAACTCGGTTTGTTCTCATTGGAAGGACGGAGGTTGAGGCCCGACCTGATAGAGGTTTACAAGGTCATGAGTGGCGTGGGTTGAGTGGGTAGCTACATGCTCTTTCCTGGGTTCTTTCCTGGGTTAAGAGAATGTCAACTACGAGCTGACATAAGTTTAAGATGCATGGGCAAAATTTTGTGAGGCAAGGTTTTACACAGAAGGTGTGAATGTCTGGAGCTTGCGACTCGGGGAGGAGCAGGAATAATCGTGGCATTCAAGGGCATCTAGCCGAATACTTGAAAACGTTGAAAATGGAAGGATGTGGACTCTGTAAGTGCTTACGGTTTTAGCTTCGGCCGACATCTTAATCGGCGCAGGCTTGAAGGGCCGGAGAGCCTGTGCCTTTGCGATGCTGTCTTTGTTCTTTGTTCTTTCTTCTATCGAACGATGATCACGGCCTGTAACATCAAACCCATGGAACGTCACTGGAAACAACTTTTCGTTCACAAAAAAATAATTAATCTTTGCTGCTTGTAACTAGTCAAATTCTGGATCCATCGCATCACCTTGGCCTGACCTCATGGAAATCCATATTTTGAGCAATTATCACCTGGGAATTGTCAAGTTGCTCACGAAAAGCAATGCAGAAACTGCCCACGGCATTATTTTCTTCATTTCTCCGTTTCACTTCCTAACATATGCTATTCTCCCAAATGACAATCCCTGATCAATCATTCTTTCTCAGTTACCATTTATTTCCTCTTACTCAGAGTTGATCACAAATACTTGGCCACGCACTGACTTCAAATTGAAAGGTCTATAATGTTTGGACTATCCTTCGGGTGTCGATGCAGTGATCAATTAGGAGGGGGGAATTGCATTTCTGTCTTTAGTGCAGGTTTTTTGGAGAAGTTCTTTTTTCAAACACTCTGTAATATTGTGCAAGATGCAGTCTTTGTATCTGGAAAATAACATGCATTATTTGGAACACCAGAGTGCGAGTGAGTAAATGGTTTATGATCGTTTACTTAATTTGTTAAAGGCTGTCTAACGTGTTTCCTTTACGCTCTTGAGTTTGGACAAATGAATGCCAGGTGAACACATTGTACCACAAGGATATAATGGGCAATTATTTGAGCGTCAATTGCGAAAATAATTCTTCAAGAAATGATTCTCAAATCTTTGAGACCCCCTTTCCAACCGCACCCTCGACCGCCCCCAGCACACCCCCCACCCCTCCACCCCCTCGCCTCCACCGGCATATGTTATGTTCGTTCCAATATTCAATGTGTTCATGGCTGAGATCAATTCCTATCTCACAGGCAACAAATGTGGGAGTTGGGAAGGACCTACCACTTTACCACTTACTGCACCATCCCATTGTTATCATTTTAAGATCATATTTTTAATCGTGTCCCTCACATTCCCATTCAAATCTATAACAACAACAGCAAAAGTCCCAACACGACACCTTTTGTGACACCTCTTGAACCAATTTTCCAATCTCAATGCATCGACCGACCAGTACCCTTTTGTTTCCTGCTACTGAGCCAACATTTCATCTAGTTTACCACATTATTCTGTATCCCGTGGGACTTGAATTTTTTTACCAATCTGCCATGTCAAGCGCCTTGCTAAAATTCATGCACATAACATCAACTGCACTACCTTCATCAGCCCTCCTTGTCACTTCCTCAAATCGTTTATTCAAGTTTATGAGGCATGACCTTCCTTAACCAAATGCTTGCTGACCATTCCTGACTTGCCCATGTATTTGTCCGTGACAGTTATTCCTAATTTTCAGAATTGATTCTGCTAATTTGCCCACCACCAAACTAAGTCTAACTGGATGATAATTGGCTGGCATTTACTGTGATCCTTTATTAAAAAACGGAACTTTGTTTGCATTTCTGTATTTCTCCTTTACCTCTGCTGCATCTAGTGCAATCTTGAAAATCAACCTCAAAGCATGTTCTGACTCCTCCCTGACCTCATTCAGCAGCCATGTACATTGAGTTGCTTAAAAAAAAAAATCACATAATATGTACTATCTTCGATCACTGGAGCAGTGCTGACTAATGAATTATAATGTGGAGATGCCGGTGTTGGACTGGGGTGAACACAGTAATAGTTTTAACAACACCAGGTTAAAGTCCAACAGGTTTATTTGGTAGCAAATACCATTCGCTTTCGGAGCGCTGCTCCTTCGTCAAATGGAGTGGAAATGTGCTCTCATTTCCACTCCATCTGACGAAGGAGCAGCGCTCCGAAAGCTAATGGTATTTGCTACCAAATAAACCTGTTGGACTTTAACCTGGTGTTGTTAAAACTGTTACTGTAATGAATTATACACAGACTCACTGTGAATATTCAGTTTGATCACATTCTTCTTCCTCATTTTGACGCTTATATTTTATTTAACTCACAGTTAACATACTGACGATCGTGATATCGTCACGGGGAAAATGTGGCATTTCCGGTTCAACCACACGCTAACTGGTAGCCATGGCAACGGCAGATCTACTGGTAGTTATTCTGGACCTGATTTTGCGGCAGATTCCCTTTGCATATGAATTATCAATTCTGTGCTCCATTCCAGTCTGTAACATTCACGCTGTTCTGCTTTCTGCGGTTACTCACTGTACTGTCTGGTTCACCATCACTTTCACCTTTGATCGTTTCGTGTCAATCTCTCGTCAGAAGCTGAAAAGTCAATACTGCATCAAGAAAATAGCGGCCTTGTTGCTGGGGACAATGGCGGTTTTGTGCACATTAAAGGACAACAGTTGGTATTTTATGTTGACCAGTTGGTACTGGTTGAACAACAGCCCTTGGTTTTGTTTCATGAGTGTCCTTATTAAGCTCTCACTAGTGTGGGGAGCTATCGAGTTATTCCATAATATTGCCAAGCCAGGGATCCCATTTGTTCTGATTCTACTGCTCAACGTTTTAACGATCAGGCAAATTTTAGTAACCAGCAGAGGCCACAGGAGACTCCAGTCTTAGTTTAAGCGGACAATCGCAAGGACAAAGAGATGGAAATTTGAAGGAAATCCCCAGTTTTATTATTTTCCGTATCGGGGAATTTCATCATCTCATGGTCAGTATTCATGGTGTATGCAATGTGGTGACAATTTTTTAATATTGGTTATTATCTTATCGACATTTCAATTTAACTACTGGAAATAGGCTTCATGCTACAGCTACTAAATTGCTGCACAAACACTTGTATTTATGCCATCACACAGATAAATTTCAGCCAGCAGTTGAAAAATGTAGCAAACGTTCCACATTCCAAAATAGTCCACTATATTAAATGCTGCTTATAAAATAATAAACCAGAAGAATATTGTTATCCACAATCATTAAAAAATGTATTTCATTTCCAGGCAAGCCGATGCTGCCCTCTGATTTGTGACAAGAGTGGACAAAATACTGTTAGCTCAGAATCTGCCCATGGTTCCTCCGGTATTGACACCCAGAGACACGAGTTGATAAAATACTGAGCATGAAGCTGCACACAGCAATATAGAGAGCATAAATATAAAGTGGCGAAACTGTACAGAGCGAGGCATGAAATAAACTCAGTAATACAGAAATACTTTATTCTTCATCCAACTCGTGAATCCCGTGCTATCCATTGTTTAATGGGAACATTTCAGAGGAAATTGTATTATATCTGAGCCTTTGGTTCAATCTGCCCATGTTGCTTGGATGATGGATGACATCTGGACATTTACAATTCCAGCTCGTGATGTTATGCCAACACCGGTAGAGTTCTGTGTGGTTCAGTGCATGTATATCCAAATTCGTTTAACATGTGCTCACTCTGCCTCTTTTACCTGGAAATGTGCAGGACAGGTCTAACTGTATGAATAAAGGGATCTTTGTCTTGTAAATCATGTCATTTTTTAACGGTATTTTCAACCAGTTTGCGACATAACAGAGATGCCTTGCAGGGGAGGCAGGCTGAACATTTTTCCACATATAGCCACCTACTGCATTAGCAATAAATGATAAATGTGTAGGATTGTGTTTAATGTTTATCTCGATGTGCTTTAAATGCCTGTGCTTGCTGTCTTGGAGAGTGCAAAGTGAAATGCACTCTGTAGCGAACCAATATTGTTTAGTATTGGGCCAGTTTATTACACAATTTGGATGCAGTTTTACTGACTATCCCTTACAAACTTTACTGACGTGGCAGATTCGGAAGAAGCTGTCATGATGGAGCTCAATTCTGATCATCTCATCCCCTTCTCATGCACTCGGAAATGTTGTACCGGACAGAAATGAGGCAGATCTCCTCCTTCAGGATCTGCAGCTTCGTGTACATCCTGAATGTTGTTTTTATTTAACAGAGAATGTTGTTTTTATTTAACAGAGAACCAGAGTTAAAGCATCTTAAGGAGGTCTAATATGAGATTGTCACGTGAATGGAAGAGTGCTACTCGAAGAGTGAAATATTGACGAAAGGACAGCACGAACTTTCGAAATAAATAACACGCAGCAATGTTGCACTACACAGTAGAGGCATATATTGTACACTGCGACACATATAAGAGCTAAGCTCCCAATATGAGAGTCGGGCACGTTTCACAGATACACATAACGCGTGTAACAAATCCAAACTGGGAAATGTACATACCGAGCAGCGCTGAAGATGATCAAAAATAAATTATGTACAATAAGAGCCAGGCACTGATAAGATAAGCATTGCCATAAGGGGCAGGGGACCTCTGTGGAAAAGACTCGCATGCAACATGGAGTGTTTGCCAGAAAATCGTACTTCCCTGTTCGAGCGACTTACACAGCAAGCAGAGGTAGCTGCTACACAGTTAAATACACATTGACAGGAAGGAAAATGAAGATTTCCGGCGGGACGGAGGTCCAGTGGTGTTGTCATGGATCTCCCCATCCAAAGACCAAAGGTGATAATTTGGGTAATGGGTGAAAATCCCACTAGGATGCTGCCTGGGACGTAACATTTCATTCATGAAGGGAGCTTGGATAGGCTTGTTTTATTTTCGTTAGAGCAGCAAAGACGGAGAAGTGACATGATGTGGATGTTCAGGATTATGAGGGACATGGACAGAATGGATAGGGAGCAGCTCTCCCCCTTAGTTTCAGGTCAGCAAAGAGGGGAAATATCTTCAGGCTGAGGGGCAGGAGGTTTTGGGGAATATGGGGAATAACTGTTTTACCAGAGGGTGGTGGTGATCTGTCTGGGAGGGTGGTAGAGGAGGGTTGCTTCACACCCTTTAAAACGTTAATCGATTGGCATTTGGCACGTCAAAACATTCAGGGCTATGGACTGGTAAATTGGATTAGGTGGGGGCTCACCTGTTTATCGCGTGTTGGTACAGACTCCATAGACATAAGAGCGTCTTCTGCATATTGTGATTATATGATTCTTTGATTCTGTGTATCTGGTGGACACAAGGCTCCAGACGTTTGGCCTTGTTGTAACTAAAGTAATTGGAGTTCAGAAGAACAGTGGTGATTAGAATGAAAATGAGTCTAGATTTGAAACAGCAGGTGCTGTCCCGTGCACAAATGTAGATCAAGTTACTAGAGTCATAGAGTATTAGAGGTTTGCAGCATGGAAACAGGCCCTTCGGCCCAACTTGTCCATGCCCCCCCTTTTTATTAAACCCCAAAGCTAATCCCAATCGCCTGCAGTTGGCCCATATCCCATCGTACCCATGTAAGTATCTAAATGCCTTTTAAAATATAAAATTGTACCCGCCTCTACTACGACCTCTGGCAACTTGTTCCAGACACTCACCACCCTCTGTGAGAAATAATTGCCCCTCTGGACACTTTTGCATCTCTCCCCTCTCACCTTAAACCTATGCCCTCTAGTTTTAGACTCCCCTAACTTTGGGAAAAGATACTGACTATCCACCTTGTCTATGTCCCTCATTATTTTATAGACCTCTATCAGTTTACCCCTCAGCCTCCTACGCTCCAGAGAAAAAAGACCCAGTCTATTCAGCCTCTATAACTCAAATCTATCAATCCATCAAGACATTATTAATAAGGTGCCTCCAATTAAAGACGAATAAGAGGAACAATATTTCCACATTCATTCACCTTTGTAATTCCCCACCGCAGAGAACAGACAAAAATGTAATCATTGATTTCTAGCGAGCTGATCACAGGAAATTCAGGATAGGTTAGGATCACCTTTATTCAAGCATATGCATGGAGGGTGCAACTTCAGTGAATTCTCAAGCCGAATCTGATGTTTACACGAACCATGCTTTGTATTCACACAGACATTTTTCAAATTTCGATCGAGCAATGCAGATATGTTCCACATGGCACATCTTGCATTCATCGCATTGAAGTCTGTCCGCATTGCAGAATTCTAACATATCTCGGTGTGCCTACCACAGTTATCTCATTCTGTCTGACTTCAAAACTCCGTTATCACTAAAAAGAAATGCCATCTTGTTCGGAATTCTGAGAAATTTAAGATGCTAACCTTCCTATCAGAGATGAAGTTGGCTTTCTATAGGAAAGGAACTTTAACCATACTTCTATCATAATTGTCCTATTAATTTTCATTGCACAATCACATTCAAATCTCAAACGTAGTTATTTTTATTCGCTCACTCCTAACACTACCTCCTTTTGGTTACGTTGGCCGAGCCCAGAGTAGTCAACTCTGAAACTTTGACTGTTCCCTTTACTCTCCGGTACCATGGAAATTGGCCAGGTCTCCAGCTGCGGTTCCCAAAAGCATGTTGTCAGACAATCTGTATTAACTTAACTTTTATCACATCAACTTCTAAATCTATCATGTTGTATGCCGTTCCAATATGGAAAATACGCACGTTATGTATATAATAAATATGATTTAGATTATGACCAGGACATAGGAGATAACGTGAATCCATGAATGTATTTGTATGGTTAGAAGAACATAGAACATAGAACAGTACAGCACAGGACAGGCCCTTCGGCCCACGATGTTGTGCCGAGCTTTATCTGAAACCAAAATCAAGCTATCCCACTCCCTGTCATCCTGGTGTGCTCCATGTGCCTATCCAATAACCGCTTAAATGTTCCTAAAGTGTCTGACTCCACTATCACTGCAGGCAGTCCATTCCACACTCCAACCACTCTCTGTATAAAGAACCTACCTCTGATATCCTTCCTGTATCTCCCACCACGAACCCTATAGTTATGCCCCCTTGTAATAGCTCCATCCACCCGAGGAAATAGTATTTGAACGTTCACTCCATCTATCCCCTTCACCATTTCATAAACCTCTATTAAGTCTCCCCTCAGCCTCCTCCGCTCCAGAGAGAACAGCCCTAGCTCCCGCAACCTTTCCTCATAGGACCTACCCTCCAAACCAGGCAGCATCCTGGTAAATCTCCTCTGCACTCTTTCCAGCGCGTTCACATCCTTCCTATAGTGAGGTGACCAGAACTGCACACAATACTCCAAATGTGGTCTCACCAAGGTCCTGTACAGTTGCAGCATAACCCCACGGCTCTTAAACTCCAACCCCCTGTTAATAAAAGCTAACACACTATAGGCCTTCTTCACAGCTCTATCCACTTGAGTGGCAACCTTTAGAGATCTGTGGATATGAACCCCAAGATCTCTCTGTTCCTCCACAGTCTTCAGAACCCTACCTTTGACCCTGTAATCCACATTTAAACTGTCCTACCAAAATGAATCACCTCACATTTATCAGGGTTAAACTCCATTTGCCATTTTTCAGCCCAGCTTTGCATCCTATCTATTTCTCTTTGCAGCCTACAACAGCCCTCCACCTCATCCACTACTCCACCAATCTTGGTGTCATCAGCAAATTTACTGATCCACCCTTCAGCCCCCTCCTCTAAGTTGTTAATAAAGATCACAAAGAGCAGAGGACCAAGCACTGATCCCTGCGGCACTCCGCCAGCAACCTGCCTCCAATCCGAACGCCAATTCCACAGATCATCCAACCATGTGGATGTGTCGATCTGATCATTACTGTACGGGAAGTCACAGGCCTGTTTTTCAATTGCGTAATGTGCATTATATGCCTTCAATCTGATGATTCAGCGAATCTGATTCAACCCAGTATCAAAATGCTCATCAAAATTTTCTTCGATGTGAAAGTTAACAATTCCTCTCTTGTCTAATTCTGCTTTTCCACCTCCTCTTGAAACAGATTATTAACAAGGTGCACAATGAATTGTTCCCACCGGGGAGGTTCCGCTGCCATTTGGTCATTCAATATCTCCTTTCGAACACGTGTGCAATGTGAGTTCGTTTCTTTGAAGCCCACAGGGCCTCCTTTATCCAACTTATTGTCACAATAAACCCGTGCATTGCCTCTTTTTCATATATTTGACGTGTATACATTATTGAGGCGACCTCTATTCTAAACCCATTCAAAGTTGGACTGATTATGTTTCCCTCTATTTCCACAGCATAGAAGGGACATTATATTATTTCATATAATGATTTCCTATAATTATCCTAATATTTTTAAATTTATATAACACGCGTCCAGGTGTTAACATAGATGCATAGCATAGGCTACTGATAGAGTACCGATTAAAACCTTGCTCTCCATAAGAGTCAAAATTACTTGTATAGACCCACATGGTAAACAGCTGAACTGGCATCAGGTCAAACCATGTTTTGTACGTTTTCAAATGTTAAATTGCTGTTCATTTCAAACACAGTATGGGACAATTCACTCTCTAGTTTGCCTCTGATTCTCCCATGTCTGTTCAGCCACCCGTTATCCATATTTACCGCTGACATCGCTCCTCCTTTCAGCATCCAAAATATTATGTCCTATCCCAATCAGTTTATTGATGGTGCCTGTATGATTCTCCAGTTTACAGGATAAGTTCTGAATTGCCTGCGTCTGCTCTTGGTCTACACTCAGTTGATTTTTCTTAATCCATTATCTCTTAGCCAGAATCTGTTTTTAGTTTTCTGATGCAGGCTTACAGTCTGGACGTTGTAGGCAACAGTAACTAAATAAATTGAATTAATTATTGATGTCCCGGCACTGAATGCTGTATGGGTATCACTTATCAAGCTGCAACCTGATTAGTTCTTTGCTTCCCGGGACTGGGAGCGCAAATATTGGCTGCGCCCCGTTGTGAGTCAAGGCAGTTTCAGTCACGAACTGAATCATCAAGGCCAGATATAGTGCGAAAGAGTTGGTTGAACAGCATTGCGATATGGTTGAATCAATTTGAGGTTTCGGACAATGGGTACCAGCCAGTGGTTGAAATTATCATACGACATCTGAACAGTGTGACACAATTCATTTTACCTGGACTCACAGTCGGAGAAGGTGTGTAATTGGGCGTAGGAGGCGATAAGGCCTTGACTGCCTCTGACTGGATTGATGCTATTGTTTCGCGCTGGTGTAATGGTGACAACATTCTCGTTATGGTGTAATTCCCACACCCATCTATTATCGAAATGTGTCGAATTTAACATCATTAGGGCTACATGGGTCCATAGCTTTAAATTGAGGGGTGATCAGATATAGGACAGATGTCAGAGGTAGGTTTTTTTACTCAGAGAGTAGTAAGGGCGTGGAATGCCCTGCCTGCAGCAGTAGTGGACTCGTCAACATTCAGGGCATTTTAATGGTCATTGGATAAACATGGGTCCAAACTGATTTTTTTTTTTGCGATGGGTGTTCGGACTCTGGGCAGATGCTGTTCAGAAATTCGTGTAAACATATCCCTCCTTTTCCACAGATAAATGCTAGTCCAACTTCGCATCCTGTGTATTTAAAGCATAAGGCACTTCTTCTTTTCCGAAACAAATGCTGAGCCAGATGTCCCATTCACCCCCGCCGGCACGCATTGTCATAGAAACATAGAAAAACTACAGCACAAACAGGCCCTTCGGCCCACAAGTTGTGCCAAACACATCCCTACCTTCTAGACTTACCTATAACCCTCCATCCTATTAAGTCCCATGTACTCATCCAGGAGACTCCTAAAATACCCTATTGAGTTCGCCTCCACCACCACTGACGGCAGCCGATTCCACTCGCCCACCACCCTCTGTGTGAAAAACATACCCCAAACATCTCCCCTTTACCTACCCCCCAGCACCTTAAACCTGTGTCCTCTCGTAGCAGACATTTCCACCCTGGGAAAAAGCCTCTGAGAGTCCACCCGATCTATGCATCTCAACATCTTCTACACCTCTATTAGGTCTCCTCTCATCCTTCGTCTCTCCAAGGAGAAAAGACCGAGCTCCCTCAGCCTATCCTCAAAAGGCATGTCATTCAATCCAGGCAACATCCTTGTAAATCTCCTCAGCACCCTTTCAATCTTTTCTACATCCTTCCTGTTATGAGGCGACCAGAACTGAGCACAGTACTCCAAGTGGGGTCTGACGAGGGTCTTTCTAGCTGCATCATTATCCCGGGACTCCTAAACTCAACCCCTCGATTGATAAAGGCCAGCACACCATACGCCTTCTTAACCACCTCCTCCACCTGCGGGGCCGATTTCAGAGTCCTATGGACCCGGACCCCAAGGTCCTTCTGATCTTCTACAGTACTAAGAGTCTTTCCCTTTATATTGTACTCCTTCATCCCATTCGACCTACCAAAATGGACCACGACGCATTTATCAGGGTTGAAGTCCATCTGCCACTTGTTCACCCAGTCTTGCATCCTATCTATGTCACTCTGTAACTTCTGACATCGCTCCAGAGTGTCCACAAATCCCACCAACCTTCGTGTCGTCGTTGTCAATTCACTGATAATTCAACTGCAGCAGACGTAGATTGCGTTTTAATGTCATTGGCTCTCCTACTGTCACAGTCAGCAACGCTTCTGGTGTGTTGCATATGGCATTGATCTCAGTGTATGAGAACCTGTTGGTGGTTCTGAGTTGTGACAATACTCTCCGCTCCCATGGCCAGCATCACCAGTTCCTGAAGTGGTAATATGGTAAATTAATCCTGTAATATAAGAAAACAACCACAAGTAATCAGCAGTCCTCCTATGTTACTGCTGTAAAACTAATCAATTAGTGAAGCACTTTATTATTGTTGAGTGTTGTCTCAATCCATACAGCTGTTTGCACAGTTCACTTGCGAAACAGTCCGGTCTCAATCCCACCTATTGATACAGCCCCTTGCACTCTGAAACCACTCCTGGTCAACACATCAGTCATCCTGCTATGTGTTGCCCTATGTCACATTAAAAAGGACACTAAATCTCCTTAACCTCCCCTGCATCCTGGATGGCCTGATCGAGCCCAAGTCATTGGGGCTAGATGTGGGGCGGCACGGTAGCACACTGGGTCGCACTGCTGCTTCACAGCTCCGGGGACCTGGGTTCGATTCCCGGCTTGGGTCACTGTCTGTGTGGAGTTTGCACATTCTCCTCGTGTCTGCGTGGGTTTCCTCCGGGTGCTCCGGTTTCCTCCCACAGTCCAAAGATGTGCGGGTTAGGTTGATTGGCCATACTAAAATTGCACTTAGTGTCCTGAAATGCGTAGGTTAGAGGGATTAGCGGGTAAATATGTAGGGATATGGGGGTAAGTTCTAAGTGGGATTGTGGTCGGTGCAGACTCGATGGGCAAGTGGCCTCTTTCTGCACTGTAGGGTTTCTATGATTCTATGATTTGCGAATTTCGTTGAGAAATTACCCAGGGAAATGCGTACCCTGATGTAAATTGGTCTGCGAATATATGCCCTACCAGGGAACAATGTGCTGCAACATTCTTCGCTCCACAGCGTTGGCTGAGTAGTCTCGTGTGGCAAAAGCTTCTATCCATTTCCATTCTTTCTTTACCGGTGCACATCTTGTGCACAATTCTTATTAATTATTTCTGTTCTTCTTGACATTCAAATTGTTTCAACCAAAATGCATTTTGAACTTATCTCTCTCATGATCATCTTATGAATCTGTCAATGTCGTTTTCACTATTATCTTGATTTTCTTTCGCAAATAATTTTTTCTCTCATAATTTAGGGAATACTATCTGTTAATGGGAGTCTCTTCGTCTAGATTTTAGCGTATCTCCTCCTGTATAGTTCCAATGATTCAGATGATGACACAATTAACAATCTGAGTATTCCTAAAGATACTTAAATTATGTCCCATTCCCCTGACTTGATTTCCTGTTTCCGAATACCATTTTACATCTGCATTAGAATCGCAGGTTGTTGATGGCACTGAAGAAGGCATGTTCGCCATTGCGTCTGTGCCAGCTCTCTCGAACAGCAACTTAGCTAGCCCCAACCCCTGCACTTTCCCCTTAGCGCTGTTACATTTTCTCATCTGGTGGTTACCCAAGTCCGTTTTCAAATCTCGAATTGTATCTGCATCCATACTCCTGTTTACCGATCCTAACCAGCTGTTGTATATTATTGTTTTTATTTTGATTGCAGTATGTTATTTCGCCAATCAACTTAATTTAGTCATCTCTGGTCCTTCCTCCATATACAATCAGAATGGTTTTTATATGTTAACACTTTCAAAGCCACGCAAGCTTTCGAATAATTTGTCCAATCTCCTCTGAAAATTCTCGCATTGAAGGAGAACAATGAAGCCCCTCATCCCGAAAGCCATTCTCATCAACCATTTCTGACGCTCTCTAAAGCTTCCACATCCTTCCTAAATCCGGTGACCAGAATTGGGTGCAATAATCCAGTTGAAGTCGAAACAATGCATTATATTTTTTCCCCGAATTTGCTTTTACACTCCATGCCACGTAATATAAATCCCAGCAATCTATATGCCTTTCAATTTCACTGTTAACCTGCCCTGTCACCTTCAACCAATTATGCGCAGATATCCTCAGATTCCTTATCTTTTATACGACCAGCGCGCACTGCAAGTACAGGAGTGCATCGTCATTCTCCTGAATGTTACTGAAATTTAAGTTTCATCATTTTTATTTTAAAGTTTTGGATTGACAGTAGTTCACCTTTCAGAGGTTAGTTACTGTCTCTTCACATTGTGTTTAGCTGGAGGGACAATCCAATGAAGTATTGTCATAATTAGTTTCAAACATAAATCAAACACCCTGACTACAATCCGAAAAGTTTTTTTTTTGTTCCTTACCTTCGGTTGCATCAATTCAAAGTAACTCACAAATTACATTGTACGATTTATATCTTAGAATTGTCTCAATTCAAATAAAATTGTTGCTAGGCTGGCACATTTATATAATGTTTCATTCTATTTCTTCAAAAGAAACATGGTTCTCATATTCATAGAGGCCACATATTCTGAATATGTGTTATCGTTTTCTTAAAATCTCGATAAACTTTTTATTTTCAATTAGTTTTTTTCCAAAAATACAAAAGCGTAGGAATTGACATAATTAATTCAATTCCAATTTCTTGCCAAGGCTTAGTGACCAATGGCTTAGTGACCATTAATAATCGGATACTCATTGGTGGTTGTCTTTGCACGAGATTCCCATAGCAGGAGCATTCTGGCTTTAACATCCCAGCATGCAGCAAACTGGGTTAACTCATCTGAACATATCTAACAATTCCGAAGTTAAGATTGTCTAATTTCCAATTCCCTTAAATATAAATCCATCTTCATTTGCTAACAAACAGGAGCTAGATCTCATCTAGATTGCAAAGAGTGGGGTATACGTTCTCAGATGGGCATCCTTATTCACCATCATTCTTTTATTTGAATTGGAGAATAACCCGGTCTGGAATTTATTGTTTAGTCAACCATATTTCCTCTTGAACTTTTTGCTCAGCATCCAAATTCAAAAAAATATATTTCTGGTTGTGCCATTTGTGTCAGGAATAACTCTTTAAATCTGGAAATGGAAGTCAATTCCATCAGGACCTCTTGTGGTTATTCTTTTTTAAAATTTCAATATTTCTGCCATTAAAACTCGAGAAAAGAGTAATTCTCTGAAAGATAATCCCAAAACAGTGGTAACAGAAATCGGTGAACACAATCTGTGAATGTAAACAAACGAAACTCACAGATCCTCAAAGCTCATGAGTTTCATCAATAGTTTGCAGGTATCGAATCCCTACAATGCAGAATGGGGCCATTCGGCCCATCGAGTCTGCACCAACCGCAATCCCACCCAGGCCCTATTTCCGCAATCACAGATATTTACTCTGCTAAGGGCAATTTAGCATGGCCAATGCATCTAACCCACACATCTTTGGACTGTGGGAGAAAGCCGGAGCATCCAGACGAAACCCACGGAGAGAACGTGCAAACTCTGCACCGGCAGAGAAAAGAACCCGGGTCCCTAGCGCCGGTGAGGCATCAGTTCTAACCACTGTTCCACCGTGCCACGCAATGTAGCTCATTGAAGAGACGGCACACTACCAAAGCACAGTCCCATTACTAACATAAAATGAACAGGGTCCTCCACTGTCCTTCATTAAAACTAAACGTGTTAAAATGCCTGATGTTAGTGACATAACCCAGATGTTGATTCAAAATCTCAAACGCATGCTCAACCAAAAGCATGACTACAATTATCCCAAGTTCCTCCAGGGTGAGCTTAAACTTTCCATATGTAAAATGGTGCCGTTGAGATTTCACAAATTCAAAATTAAAACTTAAACACATTGCTTCGATTCATACATTAGCAGAGACAAGTACGTTTCTGGGTAATGTAACAACAATCAATTATCTGCTGAAATGGTTCCTTTTCTCCAGTAACTAATCGAGCGGGCAGCATGCAGAGATCTTCAACTGCATAACATTGCGTAATTTAAAATAAAAAAACATTTTTTGTTCTCTCGTTTCAATTTTACTGAAGTTCAATCTCTGTTGAATTTCATTTTGTACTTTAAACGGCTTTATAATTTCTAATATATGCGACTGAAGCAACTGTCAAACAAATCTTAGCAAATTAATTTTCTTCGTCAATCGATTGGTTGGTGTGAAAAGTCTAAATTGGATTGCTGCCAAACTATGCCCTTATCTTGTCTTTTGAGAGCAAATTGCTCTTTCAACCTCAAATATTTTGACTTCCTTCGGAACAGGAAAAAGTTTAATTTTGTATCAACTAATTCTGCATTTTTTTGCCGTTGTGGATGAAATACGACAGTAAATAGCAATTTAGCTGGCCGAACTCAAAATGAAACAGTAAACTGCTTTGCTACGTTGAGCGTTAACTGTTCTGAACTGTCTGATGCATGGAAAAGGGAGTATTCATAGAAACCCTACAGTCCAGAAAGAGGCCATTCGGCCCATCGAGTCTGCACCGACCACAATCCCACCCAGGCCCTACCCCCATATCCCTACATATTTACCCACTAATCCCTGTCACCTACACATCTCAGGACACTAAGGGCAATTTTCCGCATGGCCAATCAACCTGACCCGCACATCTTTGGACTGTGTGAGGAAACCGGAGCACCCGGAGGAAACCCACGCAGACACGAGGAGAATGTGCAAACTCCACACAGACAGTGACCCAAGCCGGGAATCGGACCCCGGTCCCTGGAGCTGTGAAAAAGCAGTGCTCACCACGGTGCTACCGTGCCGCCTCGACTAACTGTTTATTATACCCAGAGAGACTTCAAAAGTTGACTCAAAGCTGGGTGGTATTTCTCGTCTTGGGGTCAGACCGCGGAAAGCTTTGCCTCTCGTAGCTGCATTAAGAGCTGGAACTTCACTATCAGCTTGCGTGCAGCTCGGAACGGCCTTCGACTGAAATTGCAAAAAGTTCGTCCACAGCAAGGGAATTGTTTGACACAATTCTTTATATTTTTCGTAATTTGGCCAACCTTTTTTTTTCAATAGGTTTCCTTTGTCTTCCATCTCTGGAGCCAGTCTCGGCCCTGCTTCATTCTTGATGACCGTTATCTGCAAACCTACGTCTGCACAATCTGCTCTGCGATCACTCTTCGCTCACTCAGTTCCACCTTTCTGGCAATGAAGGCTTTGACCTGCTATGTGTGGCTTGCGAACAATAGTCCAGCTTCGCAACTCCACCTCCTCTCACGGTGCCAAAAATTCAGAGAGGCCGGGACTCAGTTTCGCTTTATTAACTTATTTTTTTCCTGCTCATATATTATATTTTCAAAAAATGTTATTAATTAATTTGGTATTTTTAATACTTGACCACACTGTTCACGGGCGGGCTGATTGCACTTCGTGGTAGGTAAATGTATTCACTCGCTTTGCAGAACCGTGCCGGAGGTCTGATGCCAGTCTTCTGCCGAACCCGCCAGATTCCTGTCGCTAGTTTCTTTATTTTATTTTAGTTATTATTGTCACATGTCGTAGCGTACAGTGAAAAGTATTGTTTCATGCGTGCTGTACAGGCAAAGCATACCGTTCATAGAAAAGGAAACGAGAGCGTGCAGAATGTAGTGTTACAATCATAGCTAGGGTGTAGAGAAAGATCAACTTATTGCAAGGTATGTCCATTCGAAGGGCTGTTGGCAGCAGGGAAAAAGCTTTTCTTGAGTCGGTTGGTAGGTGACTTCAGATATTTCCATCCTTTTTCCGAAGAAAGAAAGTGGAAGAGAAAAAGTACTGGGTGCGGGCGTCCTTAATTATGCTGGCTGCTTTGCCGAGGCAGCAGGAAGTGTGGACAAAGTCGATGCATGGAAGGCTGGTTTGGACGAGGCTACCTTCACGACGTTTTGTAGTTTCTTGCGGTCTTGGGCAGAGCAGGAGTCATACCAAGTTGTGATACAGCCTGAAAGAATGCTTTCTATGATGCAGCTGTGAAAGCTGATGAGAGCCATAGCGGACCTGCCAAATTCCCTGAGTCTTCTGATGAAGTAGTGGTGTTGGTGAGCTTTCTTATCTATAGTGTCGGCATGTGGGAACAAGACAGGTCGTTGGTGATGCGGACACATGTCTACTTGAAAGTCTCGACCCTTTCTACTTCATCCCCGTTGATGTAGACAGGGGTATGTTCTCCTCTGCGCTTCCTGAACTCGATGAAAATCTCCTGCATTTTGTTGACATTGACGGAGCAATTACTGTCGCGCAACGAGATCACCAGATTCTCTATCTCATTCCCGCGCTCTGTCTCGTCACTATTTGAGATCCAACCCACCACGGTGGTGTCGTTAGCAAATGTGAAAATCGAGTTGGAGGTGAATTTGGCCACACAGTCATAGGTGTATAAGGAGTATAGTAGGGGGCTGAAAACACAGCCGTGTGGGGCAATGGTGTTGAGGATGATGGTAGAGGAGGTGTTGTTGCCTATCCTAACTGATTGTGGTTTGTGAGTGAGGATGTTCAGGATCCAGTCGCAGAGGGAGTAGCCGAGGTTTGGGCCATGGAGTATGAAGATGAGTTTCGCAGGAATAATTGTGTTGAAGACTGAGCTGTCGCCTATAAATGTGAGTCGAACATACGTGCCTTTGTAATCTAGGTGTTCCAGGGTTTTCTGATAGGAAATCCAGAATAATTTGGATCATCATTATTCAAGCAATTGCAGGGAGAGCGATAATTCAGATAATTCTGAACCAGACTCTGATCTTTCCAGAAAAGCTGCATATATTTATATGATGATCTGCATGAACACAGATAATGGATTACCAAAGCAGGCATATTTTGCATTCTTCACATGAAAATTCAGTGTGTTGCAGGGAATTCTAACTTATGTCAGTGTGCCTTGGCCGCTACCTCTTGTTGTCTGACTCAAAAAAAATGTTTTTCGCTAAAAACATCTCATCTTCTGCAGTTTTTGCAGTTCGAAATTCTATAGAGATTTCTACCAGAGATTAAGCTGCTTTGCTGCAATAAAGGATTATGCAACTTTTTAAATATTATTCTCGTATTGATTATTGATTATTAAAAAGCACTATGCAATCATATTGTAATCAAACTTTTGTTCCTTGACTCCCAATAGTCATTGGATATATTATTGAAAGAACTTTTATTACTTAATATGGGCGTCATCGGTTAGGCCAGCATTTATTACACACTTCTAGTTGCCATTCAGAAGGTGGCGGCAACCTGACGTAACCACTAGGCTGCCAATGTTTGTCGGTGGTAGAGGAATTAAATGTTTGTGGAAAACATAATAAGCAAGCATGTTGTGTTGTTCTCGATGGTCTCAACTTCTTGAATGCTTCTTCAGCTCCTAGCAATCCGAGCAAGAAGAGAATATTCCATTACACTCCGGGCTTGTGGTTTGTAGATGCTGGACAGTCTCTGGTGAGTCAGGATGTCAGTTACTCTCCGCAAGATTCCTAGCCTTTGACCGTCTCATATTGTGACATTGTTTATATGGCTAATGGTGTTTCTGGTCATTGGTAACCCCCAGGATATTCAGAGTAAGAGAAACAGTGATGGTACTGCCATTGGTTCCAATTCGGCGATGGTTAGATCCTCTCTGGCTGGAGACTCTCATTGCCTGAGACTTCTGTGGCAAAGTTGTCTTTTGCTACATGTCAGTCCAAGCCTGGATATTTTCTCAGTGTTAGTGCATTTAACAAGGAATTTTTCAGTAGCTTAGGAGTTGCAAATTGTGCTGAACATTGTCCACTCGCATGCAAACATCCCCACTTCAGATTTACAATGTAATTGAGATCAATAATGAAGCAGCTGAAGCTTGTTCAGCCTCCAACACTGCCGTGAGGTATTCCTGCAGGGATCCTCTCCAAGCACCACAATAATGTTATCTTTGTGTCAGGCATGACTTGGAGCAGCGGAGATTGTTTCCCTTTATTCCCATTGAATCAAGTTTTGCAACAGTCGGCCTAATGCTGCCGTCATGTCAAGGCACGTCACTGTCACCTCACCTCTGCCTTTCTGCTCTTTATTCCGTGCTTGCAGTAAGACTGTAATCAGGGCAGGAGCTAACAGACATTGATGGTACCAAAACCGGATGTAAATGAGTAAATGAGTATTCCTGACTAGCTTTTGAGCGTCTGATGAAACTTCCATAACTTTGCAGATGATCGAGAGTACACTGATGGGGCAGTGATTGGCCCTGATGGCTTTGTCCTTTTCCTTGTGCACAGGATATGCCTCGACAATGTTGTACATCGTCATACAAATATCATTGTTGCAGCTTCACGGTAGAAACTTGGGTAGGGGCGTGAAATGTTCTGGAGTACAACTCTTCAGTAATAAGAACAAAGAACAAAGAAAATTACAGCTCAGGAACAGGCCCTCGAGCCCTCCAAGCCTGCACCGACCATAGAACAAACAAAGAACAAAGAACAGTACAGCACAGGAAACAGGCGCTTCGGCCCTCCAAGTCTGTGCCGCTCCTTGGTCCAACTAGACCATTCGTTTGTATCCCTCCATTCCCAGACTGCTCATGTGACTATCCAGGTAAGTCTTAAACGATGTCAGCGTGTCTGCCTCCACCACCCTACTTGGCAGCGCATTCCAGGACCCCATCACCCTCTGTGTAAAAAAACATCCCTCTGTTATCTGAGTTATACTTCGCCCCTCTCACCTTGAGCCCCTGACCCCTCGTGATCGTCACCTCCGACCTGGGAAAAAGCTTCCCACCGTTCACCCTATCTATCCCCTTCATAATCTTGTACACCTCTATTAGGTCTCCCTCATTCTCTGTCTTTCCAGGGAGAACAAGCCCAGCTTACCCAATCTCTCCTCATAGCTAAGACGAGGCAACATCCTGGTAAACCTTCTCTGCACTCTTTCTAACGCCTCCACGTCCTTCTGGTAGTGCAGCGACCAGAACTGGACACAGTACTCCAAATGTGGCCTAACCAGCGTTCGAGACAGCTGCATCATCAGACTCCTGCTTTTGTACTCTATACCCCGTCCGATAAAGGCAAGCATGCCATATGCCTTCTTCACCACCTTCTCCACCTGTGCTGCCACCTTCAAGGATTGCTAGATTATTTTTAGTGCTCATACCCTTTGCTGTATCCAACTATTGCCCATTTCTAGCTGTCAGATTGAGTGAATGGAAATGGCTTAAGACTGACAACTGTGATGCTGGGGACTCGGAAAGAGGCCGAGAAGGTTCATGAGCAAGGCAATTCTGGCCGATGATGTTTGTGAACGTTTCAGCCTAATCACAAGCAAAGGCGTACTGGGCTCGTCGATGCAAGAATATTAGCGCATTTATGGAGCCTCCTCCTTCAGTGAGATTTTGAATTACCCAACACCATTCGATTAGACTGCCAGGACTACAAGGCTTGGATCAGATTCATGGGTTGTAATATTGCTTATCACTGTCTGTTAATTGTGCTTTTTGCTGTTTGCATTGTAACTCGTCCTGTATTGTAGCTTCCGAGATGGTCCACACATTTTTTGATATGTCTGGCAGGCGCTTTTGCAGTTGTAATTGAACCAGTGTTGATCCCATAGCTAATGCATTACTTGGCACTTGCTAAAGGAATGTACTGGGTGCCTGCCGAGTTCACCAGTTTGTCTGTGTCCTCACTGTTTAATAACATTTAGTATTTATTTCAGCAATCTAGAAATTGGTCTCGAGGGGAGCCCCACACGAACCTCCCTCCTGCCCATGAGAGGACGAACTTTAACTATCAACTTTCTGGTTCCAAATCAAGGCTCTCAGCCATGCACTAATCCCAATCAATATATTCTGATGAAGGTAACACATCGGTTCACTGGTTCTTTCTCAAATGTATGTTGAATGGACCAGGGAAATCAGACTTTATGGGGCAGTATAGGGCATAGAATTTAGAAATGGAGTGGGCAAGCAGGACATCATTCTTGCAGATGAAGCTGTGTGAAACATTTTCAACTGATGGCAGCGAGGAAATGCAAAGTAAAAGTTCGCTTTGTATTCCTTTCTTACGATTCTCGATGGGACACCACGGTGTGATTTTGCCATTTTCATTCGAAGTGCTGAAACTGGGAATATTTCAGATCCGACATTTAGACCCGTCCTCAGGCCCCCCACACGCACTCTGCCTGAACAAAAGCAGCAGCGATTCTGAATCGCGCTGCAGAAGCCTGTGGGTGGGGCTCATCGCAACTGAAACGCTCCAGCTCTGATCGGAGCCTTCAATTGTGCATGCGCAGTAAAACAAATGAACCCCCCCTCCCCACGCCGTTCCCATTCCCAAATCATTCCCAAGACGGATAATATCTTCTCCCCCAGCACACACGGACATTGCCCCACGCCCACAACATTACTGACCCCCTTAGTCCCTTAATGCCCCTTTGCCCCCCTTCCCCCCAACCAATTTCATGCAAATTGGCAATGGACCCCCTTCCACACCACCGATCACAAGCAGAGTGGCAGCGGGCGCCCCCTTACCCCACGAGAGAGCGATCTGACCCTCCTCCCTCCTGCCCCCACCCCCACCAGAGAGCCATCTGACCCGCCTCCCTTTCCCCACTCTACCAGAAAGCGATCTGACTCGCCTTCCTCCCCCACACCAGAGAGCCATCTGACCCGCCTTCCTCCCCCACACCAGAGAGCCATCTGACACACCTCCCTCCTGCCCTCCGACCAGAGAGCCATCTGACTCGCCTCCCTTTTCCCACTCTACCAGAGAGTGATCGGACCCACCTTCCTCCCCCGCACCAGAGAGCCATCTGACCCGCCTCCCTCCTGCCCTCCGACCAGGGAGCCATCGGAAACGCCTCCCTCCTCCCGCCAGAGAGCCAGCTGAGCCGCCTCCACCCCCCCCCAGCCCCTCCCCCCACCACCACCACCATCGATCTGAGTTAGAGAGCCGCCAAAAGCTCTGAACGTACCTGCTCAGAAGCTGCAGAGCCGGAATCGGACTTTAATGAACTATGTTTGTTTCACGCTGAATCTAGATGGGTGACCACGTTGGCAAAGTGGACGTTGGGCGTCCAGCCCTTGGAATCAATTTAAATGCATGCAAATGCATTTAAATTGCAGTTGCGCCCGTCTTGGGTGCGGTCCTGATTGCGGTCATTTTAGGCGCGTGCTAAAGAGGGAACGGGCATGGAGGCAGTCGCGGATCGCGCTCGTCGCCTCATGCCAGACTTTACCAAGTTTTCACGCCTGAAAACGACCAGAATGTGATAGTACAAACAGGCCCGATGGGCCCGATTTTACCATTTTCATTCTATGTGCCGAATCTGGGCGTCGTACAGATCCGAATTAGAAATCCGCTTTCAGGAGCCCCCATCCGCTCGCAGCCATCACCATTCCCATTCGCGCTGTGGGTGAGGTTTAGCGCTGCTGGAACGTTCCGAGCTCAGGACTGCGCATGCAAAGTTAGAAAAAAATTGGAAAAAGCGCACCCGTGTCGGATCACTGCCGAGCCGCAGAAAGCAGAGAAAGTGAACCGGCAGTGACAAGCGGGAGTGAGGGTGTATCTCGGGGCTGGGGGGGCAGGGGGGCACAGATGGATCTCTGGTGGGGTGGGGCAGACGGATCTCTGGTGGGAGTGCGGGGGGGGGGGGGTCCGCTGCCACTCTGTGGGCAATCGGTGGGGGGGAGGGGGAAGGGGTGGCGATCGGTCTGGGAAGTGGGGGGTGGGTAAGGGGGACACACACACATCACCCCCCCACTACACAGACCGATTGCCTCCCATGCCCCCCTCCCCCCCACCGATCGCCCGCAGAGTGGCAGCAGAAACCCATACCCCCCACCAGAGATCCATCTGCCCCCCCACCAGAGGTCCATCTGCCCCCACCAGAGATCCATCTGCCCCCCCACCAGAGATCCATCTCTCCCCCACATGAGATCTATCTGCCCTCCCACCAGAGATCCATTGCCCCCCCCCCCAGAGATCCATCTCTCCCCACATGTCATCCATCTGCCCTCCCACCAGAGATCCATTGCCCCCCCCCCACCAGAGATCCATTGCCCCTCCCCCCCCCACCAGAGGTCCATCTGACCCCCTCTCCGTGATACATCTTAGCCACCTCCCTCCTTCCCCCTCCCCCAAGACAACGATCTGGCCTCACTCCCTCCCTCACCACGCCTCCCCCAAGACAAGGATCCAACCTCACTCCCTCCCCCCCCCCTCTCTACGACAACGATCTTGCCTCACTCCCTCCCCCACGAGCCCAAGACAACGATCCGGCTCACTCCCTCCACCACCCCCCCCAAGACAACGATCTGGCCTCACTCCCTCCCCCATCCCTCCCAAGACAGCAATCCGGCCTCACTGCGCCCCCCCCCTCCCCAGGGAGAATGATCTGGCCTCACCTTCTCCCACCCCCCTACAGCGATCTGGCTCACCCCCCGCCCCCCCGCAGACGACGATCTGGCCTAACTGACCCCGCCCCCCCATCCCCAGAGAATGGTCTGCCCTCACTTTCCCTCCCCTCCAGAGGAACATCTGACCCGCCTCGCCCCCCCCCCCCCCCACCCCCACCACCAGACAACGATCAGCCCTTCCCGCAACCAGACAACGATCGCCACCCTCCCACCCACCCCCCACCCCCGGCGCCATGGATATATCTGACCCGCCTCCTCCTCCTCCCCCCCAACCAGACAACGATCACCCCCCTCCCCCCGCCACAGAAATATCTGACCCGCCTCCACCTCTCCCCCACAACCAGACAACGATCTGATATCACTCCCCTCCTCCTCCCACCAACCAGAGAATGATCTGACCCACCTCCCTTCTCCCCGCCTCCCGCTCCACTGATCTGAGCCAGAGAGCCGTTGGAAGCTCTGAACTCGCTCTGCAGAGGCGGCAGCGCCCGCGTCAGACTTTTATTTAGCAGGTCGCTAGAAGCGCGGTTCCGGATCGGTAAACGCGGTGGGTAAGGGAGAAATGCTGATAGAGTTTGGCGGGCAGTTCATTAATTCAATTTAAGTGCATGCTAATGCATTTAAATCGTCGTTGCGCCCAATTTGGGCGCAGAACGGATCCCCGCCATTTGCGGGTCTCGGTAAAGTGGCGATCTGCGCGCTCGCGTGTGCAGATCGTGGTACAGGCCTCACACCCGATTTTGCGGCCGAAAACGTGCGCAAATCGTTGGTAAAAGCGGGCCCTATGTGTCCTCCATATGTGAAATGTTTCCTTTATCTCCTAACATGGACCGGAAATGTTGCAGGATGCAGCAATATCGATAAATCTTCAGTATTTCTGGACATCTGCCACTGTTTTCTCAAACGCGCCATCAGCGCCGCAGACTAGCTAATTACTTCCAGTTATTTACTGCATCCTTACATTCTAATTTGAATGATGCTGGGAAGAGACACTTTGTCAAAGTTTTTGATTGGCGTTCATCAGGAAAACTCTCAAGAACGTGTATTTGATAATGTGAACAATTGTCCAGCAAGATGGCAAGATCAAAAGTTTTGGAAACACGTGTCTTGTTACAATGCTCAATTTTTGTGTTAGTCGACTGTGGCCCATAACCTTTGGGCCGCATCCCGGTTTAGTGGGATTGTGCGCTGCACAAACCCGTCAGGACAATAGGGATGTCTTGACGCATGAACTTGCGCACTGAGCCTTCGCCATGTTTAAATCTGTGTTTCGCTTTTGTCGAGATACTGTGCAGTTGGGAAAATTATTTTAATCATGTTCACTGCATATCTTTTAGCAGTCCCTGTGTTTTTGTCGTAGCTATGTTATATGTGGCCAGTGTCCGTTTTTTTTAGTGAAGCATCATGATTAACTTCATGTTGGTTTTAATCTGAACTAATGCAGTGCAGTGTTGTTTCAGTGTTTCCCCTGGGATGGCAGAGTAGAGGTTGCTTGAGTGTGACTGACAAGTCAGGTCATGTCGCTAGTGATGGCTATGCTTTTCAGAGAGAATTTCAGTTTAGTTTCGTTTCCATAAGCTGCTTAAAGCTGAGATAAATTGCAATATTTTTCTCCTCTTTGAAGTTGGAGATTTTGCTGTCTTAGTGTTGCTGATCAGATGCTGCTTTTGAGTTAAGGGAGATATTTCTCTCTTTTTTCCCCTCTCTGAAGTCTGGCTTCTGGAAGATGGTCGACACTGGGTTCACCTGTCTGAGCTTTCGCACTTTTGAGGATATATCCTTCCCTGAACACTGCTGGCTTGGAATTCTGTCCATCGGTGCTGCAAAGTTGGAAATCCAGCTTTACGGAAGCATATTTGTGATTTTGCTAACTTATTCTGAAGACGGGTGTATATCTGTATCATGTTGTTTGGAATTGGAACGACATAGATAGCTACCTGGTAAGTATTATACTGGGGCATGTTTAAATTGGGAAAACAAGTTATGCTCAGTCATTTGTTGTTATATCCTAACCGTGTTCTTAATTTTTTGATGAAAGCACCCTAGTGGGCCACTTGAATCATACCTGGAGTGCAACACCTCATGCTCATCGATTCCAAAATCAATTGTAAGACCGAGGGTCGAGATGAACTTCACAAAACACCTTGGAATTCCTGGACTGACTCTTTGGCAAGTAGTTTTGACTGAACTGCTGTACTTCATTCTCTCACGGCCTTCACTTATTGCTCCCATATTAGTTGATTTCTCTTTTATTTGCCCACTCTTTTTCTGCCCTATCTGCAGCAAGTGGAGGCAGAAGATATTTTTGGGCGAGCTGATTTTTTTTGTGTGAAAGTTTAAAAGATGTCTCAAATATCCGTATTGTACAGAACGTGAAAAAAAGATTGTTTTCACAACTTTGTCATGACATATGTTTTTCTATTTATGGATGTCCCTCACGTTGCTTTCCCCCCACAAGATAGAAACATTCATCATAGGAGTGTCCAGAAATTCCCTCAAAATTGATATTTTTGCGACTGTTCGCCGGTCGATGGTCCCCTTTCTCTTGTTAGAAAAACAATATCTATCATTTAAGCATTCCATTTTCTGGCACAACACCGATATCCAAGGACAATGTAAATGTTTCAGTCATTGTATCCGCCATGTCCACCATCCCTTATCCTCAGCAGCTCGCATACATCGCTTCCAGAGGCGGTAAATGTAATGTAAAAGTTCGAATTTCGTGACGAATCATAGGAACCCTACAGTGCAGAAAGAGGCCATTTGACGGATCGAGTCTGCACCGACCTCAATCCCACCCATGCCCTACCCCAATATCCCTACGTATTTAACCGCTAACCCCTCTAACCTACGCATCTCAGGACACTAAGGGGCAATTTTAACATGGCCAATCAACCTAACCCGCACATCTCTGGAATGTGGGAGGAAACCGGAGCACCGGGAGGAAACCCACGCAGACACGAGGAGAATGTGCAAACTCCACACACAGTGACCCAAGCCGGGAATCGAACCCAGGTCCCTGGAGCTGTGAAGCAGCAGTGCTAACCACTGTGCTACCGTGCCGCACTTTGGCAGGGGTTAACTGACATGTTTGTTCAGTGACTGCAATTAAGGTAAATCTCCTTGGATCCTAGTTGTGTCTCTGGGGCATTTACTTTGTGTGTTTATAAACGACTCATTTCAAGGTGTCGCTCTATATTTTGGCTCGGGCCATCAACTCTGACACTGCGACTGCTCAGCTGCTCCAGAGTGAAGAAGAGGAGGGATCAGAATCTGCAAACAATAGGTTGAAGTTTTGGAACAATGGATCCGCATCTGAGAACAATCGATTGGAATGCTACAATGGTCAGTCAGGACCTGAACAATAGACAATTGGATGGCTCAGCCATGGATCAACATCCAAAAACAATAGACAGATATCTTAGAAGAGTGGAGAAGGATTTATTCTATTGGCTGGACCGTCTTTCTGCGGAGTATCCACGAATAAGTTTCACAACCAGAATTTATTACTCACTCTCGGTGATTCAACACTTCTATTATCCCATCCTAGCTATTGTTGGTCTCCCGCGTAAGTCAATATATTCAGACATTAACTTGAGAAAATATTTCAAACTCTATTGCTGTTCTTAATCTGCTCTGTTTACTGCTGCTGTTCTATAAATCCAGAAATTGATTCCAGACCATCGATGTATTAATCCGCTTCGCGGTTAATGAATATGAAAATGAAAGCCCTTGTCTTCATTCATTGTCGCAAATTTTGCTCCCCATCCACTGACGTAATTTGGCCAATCTCTGAGAACAAAGAGTAATATTAAGAACTTTCACAGTCTGTGGCTGTGTTTGCTCTTGGTCTGATTTGGGAACAGGTGTCACTGTGGCACAATGGGTAACACGGCTGCCTCACATGGCCAGGGGCCTGTGCTCGATTCCTGGCTTGGGTCACTGTCTGTGTGCAGTTTGCACATTCTCCCCATGTTTGCGGGGATTTCTTCCCGGTGCTCCGGTTTCATTCCAAGGATGTGCAGATTAGGTGAGAGGATAGGACACGTCAAATTGTCCCTGGGTGCGCCCCAACAAGCGCCGGAGTGTGTCTATAGGGGAGTTTCACAGTACCTTTATTGCAGTGTTAATGTAAGACGACTTGTGAGTGATAAATAAACGAAACCATATTGACTCCATCAGCAACGGCTGCCTGTTCTCACACACGATCCTATTCGCATTCCCCTGAACATTTCCGGTGTTTTTTTCAACATTTGTTATCAATATGGCTTTCTATGTTCTAATATCTAGTTATCCTTGTTATCAATATCTAGTTCCATTTGAAAGCGATTTCCCAGACGTTATTCGCATATATATATATGCTCTTTCTACTTATTCTGATATTGTATCAGATCCCTGTTGCCATTTCCCTCCCCGACATTCGTTTATTGGATCACAGATTGCTGTAGCACCGAAAAGTGCGATTCAGCGGATTGTGTGGGTCCTGATATTTTGTAAGGCTTTTCGTAAATAGTTCTATTAATTCCTCTGCACTGCTGAATCGCCAGACTCAAGCGTTTCTCCCCATCAAGTGCATATACAATTCCTGTTGAAAAAAATGTTGATTTTACCTTGTTTTCAGCACATCAATGTTTGATCGCAGAAGCACGATGCTTAACGTAATTTCCTTCGTTCCATCTTATTTCCAATTCCTGAAATTACATTCACTGTTGTTAATTTATTTATTCCTGCTCCTGTACTCAAATTTATTACATTTCACTTCTAGTTGTCGAGAAGGTGGTGAACTGTGTTGTATGCACACCTACAGAGGTTGAAGCAGGGGTTCAATTATTTTTATCAGGAGAGAGAGAATGATGGTGATAGATTCCACATCAGTTTTGTAAGCGGGTTGAAGCGGAATGTTTCGATTGCTTCTGATACCTTTCTCCGAGTTTGTAATTGTGGTGGTTTTGAGGCTTTGGGAGACTTGATCAATTATTCTAGTATCTCTGCGAAAAGATATAAAGTGCTGTCACTGAGCGTGATTAGTGCAGTGAGTGGATGCTGGGGGAACTAATTGCAGTGCTAATCATGTGGACTGCAGTGTGCTGTATTGTGTCGACCTCTTTCACGACTGTTGAAGCTTCAAACATTATGCCAAATTGAGAATATTCAACTCAACAGGTGGTAGATGTTCGATGCCTTGCGAGTAGCGTACAGCTGAATTACTTGAAGCAGGATTCCTAGCCACTTACCTGCTCCTGTGGGCACCCTTCTACATCACTAAACAAGTTTAGTTTTTGGTCATTGATAACCACCGGAATTTTTGCGGTTCAGCACTCCTATTCCCATTGAATGTCAGGAAGTTATCGTTCGCCTTTATCTTGGGGGAGAAGTCAATAGCTTTGATCTTTTGAGGCCAGATTCTAGATTTGATAAAGTGAAGTGAGGCAGAATTGATAAGGGCGATGAAGGTGAAGGAATACTTAGGAGGCAGTGACCGTAATATTATAGAATTCACCCTGCAATTTGAGTGGGAGAAAATGGAATGAAATGTCACGGTTTTGCAGTTGAGTAAAGGAAACTACAGAGATGTGAGGGAGGAGATAGCCAGAGTTGATTGGGAGTGAACACAGCAGATAAGATGGTGGGACAGCAATGGCAGGAGTTTCGGGCTGCCATTCGGGAGACACAGCAAAAATGTTGTCCGAATGAAGAAGAAGCATACGAAGGGGAGAACGATGCAACGATGGCTGATGAAGGAAGTCAGGGACAGCCTAAAAGCAAAAGAAAATGCATATAATGTGCCAAAGATTCGTGGGAAATCAGGGGATTTGGAAAACTTCAATCACCTACAGAGGGCAACTGAAAAATAAATAAGCGGGAGTGGGGGGCCGGGGAGGGGGGGAGGTGAGGAGGGGGGCGTGAAGGGAGTGGGGGAAAAGATGAAATATGAGGGTAAGCAGCCCAGCAATATTAAAAAAGACCAGAAGAGATGTTTTATATTTATATATATAAAGGGTACGAGAGAGAGAGAACAGATATACAGGGTATGAGAGAAGCAAGAGTGGACTTTGGACCGCTTTGAAATGATGCTGGAGGAGAAGTAAGGGGGAACGAAGAAATAGTGGAGGAACTGAAAAGGGATTTTGTGTCAGTCTTCACGGTGGAAGACACCAGTGACACACCAACATTTCAAGACAGCCAGGGGACAATGTGAGTATTGTGGCCATTACTCAGGAGAAGGGAAACTGAAAAGTTTAAAGGTGGATAAAGCCCCAGATCGGATGGACGACACGCAAGAGTTCTGAAGGAGATAGCAGAAGAGACATTGGAGGCATTGATGGTGATCTTTCAGGAATCAGTGGAGTCAGGGAGGTTCCCAGAGACTGGACTGGCAAATTGCTGATGTAACATTACCTGCTGAGAAGGGGGATGTTGGTGGCCGGGGGCGGGGGGGGGGGGGGGGGGGGGGGGGAGGGGTGAGGAAGGGGGGGCAGGGGGTGTTGAGAAAACGCGGACAATTACAGGCTAGTTAGCCTGACCTGGTCGTTGGTCAGATTTTAGTGCCATTTTTAAGGATGACATTTCAGAATACTAAGAAGTTAGCATGATCTCATCAAGGGAACGTCATGTCTGACGCACCTGTTAGAATTTTTTGAGGAGTTAACGAGCAGGTTAGACAAAGGTGAGATACTGGATATTGCATACTTGGATTTCCAGAAGGCATTTATCAAGTTGGCACACAGAAGGCTGTTGAAAAAGATTAAAGCCCGTTGTGTTCGACACAATGTAGTGGATGGATAGAAGATTATCTGACTGGCAGAACGAGAGAGTAGGCTAAAAGTGTCATTTTCGGGATAGTAGCTAGTGACGAGTGGAGTTCTGCAGGGTTCAGTTTTGGGACCACAACTTTTCACTTTACACATCAATGATCAAGATGAAGGAACTGAGGACATTGTGGCTACGTCTGCGGATGATACAAAGATACGTGGAGGGACAAGTAGTATTGTGGAGATGCAAAGGCTGCAGAAGGACTTGGACAGGTCAGGAGAGTAAGCAAAGTAGTGGCATATGGAATACAATGTAATAAACTGTGTGATTATGCTCTTTGGTCGGAAAAAAAGAAGCATAAACTATTTTCTAAATGGGGAGAGAATCCAGGATTCGGAAATGCAAAATGAACTTAGGTGTCCTAATTAAGGATTCTTCAAACGTTGGAGGTTGAGTTGATAGTTAGGAAGGCAAATGCAATGTTAGCATTCATTTCGAGCGACCTAGAATACAAAAGCAAGGATTTACTGCGGAGGCTTTATAAGGCTCTGTTCAGACCACGTTTGGAGCATTGTGTGCAATGTTGCACCCAGTATCTAAGGAAGGACGTGCCGGCCCTGGAGAGGGTCCGGAGGATGCTCACGAGAATTATCCCTGGAATGAAAAGCTTTGGGTATGAGGGCTGTTTGAGGACTCTGGGTCTGCACTCGATGGAGTTTAGAAGGATGGGGAAGGGTCTCATTGAATCTTACAGAATACTGAATGGCCTGGATAGAGTGGGCATGGGAATAATGTTTCCATTCGGCGGAGATAGTAGTATCCGAGGGCACAGCCTTAGAAAAAAGGGACGATACTTTCAAACTGTGATGAGGAGGATTGTTTTTTTCATCCAGACGTTGTTCAATCTGTGGAATTCATTGCCACCGAGGTCCCTGGAGGTCAGCTCATTGAGTGTATTTAAGGTAGAGATACAGATGTTCTTTATTTGTAAGAGGACCAAAGGTAACAGGAAAAGGCTTGAGAATGGGTTTGAGAAACGTATCATCCACGATTGAATGGTGGAATAGTGCCGATGTCTGAATGGCCAATTTGTGCTCCTATATGTTATGGTCTCATGATCTTATGAGATTGTAACTAGACAATTGTCATCCCAAGGCCGTCAGTTGTTCAGACGTTTCCGTCTTTGGCTATTGATGGTGAATTGTGAAAGGTGCTGAAAAATACACAATCATTATTAGACACCATTACCTCTGGCTATATGTTGGCAGAAAAATTATTGATGAATCATCTGAGGATGGCTGGGCCTTTGACTGGAGCATGAAATACTCTTGCGATGATATACTGGAATGAGCCACGAATGACAAGAGCCCAATTTAATTGTGATAGATCCTACTAACCAGCAGAATTTTGTCCCCGACCGAATCAACTTCAGTTTTTCTCGTGTTCGTTGATACCACAATCGGTGAAAAGCTGCCTTGGTGTTAAGCACAGTGACTCTGATCTCGTATCTGGTGCTGAGCTCTTTGTCCTTGTTTGCACGAAGATTATAATCAGAAGAGGATGTTACAATTTCCAGAGGACCCCAAAATGATTGTCACTGAGTTTTCTTTTGCTAGGCAAGCGGCTTCATAGCCCTGTCATTGACACAATCGCCCTATTCTATGATAAGACAGAATAGACTGGTGGAGTAGTGTTTCGGCGATTTGGATTAGGACTAGTTTTGGTTAAAAGACGTGCAAGGGCAAAGGTGAGATGAAATTATTATTTAGCTTTCCTGGGATTGCGAGTTCTGGAGCACCAAATTGCAGTGCTATTGTTGGACTATTGGCAAGGCGCAAATACTTTGCATCATCCAATTCGCTTGGTGTGATCTGTTGGTTTGGATGGGATTGATGTTCATAAGGAGGAGGTGTTAACAATTCTGGAAAGGGTAAAAATAGATAAGTCCCCTGGGCCGGATGGGATTTATCCTAGGATTCTCTGGGAGGCGAGGGAGGAGATTGCAGAGCCTTTGGCTTTGATCTTTGTGTCGTCATTGTCTACAGGAACAGTGCCAGAAGACTGGAGGATGGCAAGTGTTTTCCCCTTGTTCAAGAAGGGGAGTAGGGACAACCCTGGTAATTATAGACCGGTGAGCCTTACTTCTGTTGTGGGCAAAGTACTGGAAAGGATTATAAGCGATAGGATTTATGATCACCTAGAAAGGAATAATTTGATTAGGGATAGTCAACACGGTTTTGTGAAGGGTAGGTCGTGCCTCACAAACCTTATTGAGTTCTTTGAGAAGGTGACCAAAGAGGTGGATGAGGGTAAAGCGGTTGATGTGGTGTATATGGATTTCAGCAAAGCGTTTGATAAGGTTCCCCATGGCAAGCATTTGCAGAAAATACGGACACATGGGATTGAGGGTGATTTCGTGGTTTGGATTAGGAATTGGCTAGCTGTAAGAAAACAAAGGGTGGTGGTTGATGGGAAATATTCATCCTGGAGTTCAGTTACTAGTGGTGTACCGCAAGGATCTGTTTTGGGGCCACTGCTGTTTGTCATTTTTATTAATGTCCTGGATGAGGGCGTGGAAGGATGGATTAGTAAATGTGCGGATGACACTAAAGTCGGTGGAGTTGTAGACAGTGCGGAGGGAAGTGGCAGGTTACGGAGGGACATAGATAAGCTGCAGAGCTGGGCTGAGAGGTGGCAAATGGAGTTTAATGCGGAAAAGTGTGAGGTGATTCACTTTGGAAGGAGTAACAGGAATACAGTGTACTGGGCTAATAGTAAGATACTTGGTAGTGTGGATGAACAGAGGGATCTGGGTGTCCATGTGCATAGATCCCTGAAAGTTGGCACCCAGGTTGATAGGGTTGTTAAGAAGGTGCACGGTGTGTTAGCTTTTATTGGTAGAGGGATTGATTTTCGGAGCCAGGAGGTCATGCTGCAACTGTACAAAACTCTGGTGCGGCCGCATTTGTAGTATTGCGTAGAGTTCTGGTCGCCGTATTATAGGAAAGATGTGGAAGTGTTGGAAAGGGTGCAGAGGAGATTTACCAGGATGTTGCCTGGTATGGTGGGAAAATCGTATGAGGAAAGGCTGAGGGGCTTGAGGTTGTTTTCTTTAGAGAGAAGAAGGTTAAGAGGTGACTTAATAGAGGCATACAAGATGATCAGAGGATTAGATAGGGTGGATAGTGAGAGCCTTTTTCCTCGGATGGTGTTGGCTAGCACGAGGGGACATAGCTTTAAATTGAGGGGTGAGAGATATAGGACAGATGTTAGAGGTAGGTTGTTTACTCAGAGAGGAGTAAGGGCGTGGAATGCCCTGCCTGCAGCAGTGGTGGACTCGTCAACGTTGAGAGCGTTCAAGTGGTTATTGGATAAACATATGGATGATATTGGAATAGTGTAGATTAGAGGGGCTTTAGATTGGTACCACTGGTCGGCGCAACATCGGGGGCCGAAGGGCCTGTACTGCGCTGTAATGTTCTATGTTCTATGATCTGGAAAGAACTGAGTTGGCTGAGTATCTGTGATGCTGCAGAGGCATTGTGGCGAAGGCTGAGACGGATCACCAAACAAATATTCTCTTTGAAGATCATTGCAAATGTTTCAACTTTAACTTTATTTAAAAGCTGTTCTGCTGTGTTTCCCGGACATTGACCATGTGAAAATATTGTATCACACTCCCCCAGCACGTTGTTTGATTCTGCATAATAATTCACAGCTCCATATGGCATTCGACACCCTTTCGGTGTGGAATAGTTCAGCTCTGCCTTTCACTTACTGCAAATACTACACTTGGCACACTATTAATCCTGTGCAGTATTTTCATCATCTGCACATATCATTTTAAGGTATGCCGAATGTCTGCTTCAGCACTGCTTTCTAAAACTCTCGGGACCTGAATTCGATTCCAACCTCTGGACACTATTTGTGTGTAGTTTGTGCATTCTCCCCTTGTCTGCGTGTATTTATGACAGGAGCTCCGATTTCCTCCCTTTCTCCAAGTATGTGCAGGTTAGGCGGATTGACCCTCATCATTTGGGCCTTCGATGTCCCGTAACTGTAGTTTAAACGGATTAGCCATTGGTAAATGTGTGGGGTACCGGGAGACTGCGGAGGGGAGGACATGTGCAAGATATTTTGTCAGAGACTCGCTGCAGAATCGTGAGAAGAATGGTCTCTTCATGCACTGTAGCGATTCTATAATTCTTTGTGGATTCTTAGCAACATGCAATCCCAACAGTACAGAACGAGTGTATTCGGCCCGTTTATTTTGTACCGAATCTCCAAAAGAGCATTTTACCAAGGACCACTCCACATACGTTTGCATTTACCCTGTTCATTTAACCGAGTTAATCCACCAAATTTGCTAATCCTTGGGCTGTGGGATGAAGCCAGAGAATTTGGAGGAGACCGACACAGACACGGGGAAACGCTGGAAATTGAAGTCTATGTCAGCTAAGACTGGCATCAAATCCGATCCCCTGGCCCTGTGAGGACGCAATTCCACTGTGTTGCCGTTTGACCTCATTCTTGGGTAATGGGAGAGCGGAAATATGCCGAGTTATAATGTTGCAAATGTTGTTTTTGCACCCGGCTGTTTGGCGCTGCTCATTGTTTCCCAGTTTCAGTTTCAAGACCCGTTGAATATCCAGCCTGTTGAACATGGTGGTTGTGCCAAACAGCCCACATCAGGGCGCCCTCAGTGTGGAGACGTGGACTTCATCTCCATAAGAATTCTCATTCACTCACGGCTCGATAGCTCAGCAGCATGCACCTCGGTGAGGCTGTTATCAGGTAGGTGCTTCTTATTCTTGTTCGCTACTTCACCAGAAGAACACACTGCAGCATCTGTTACCCGCCGCTCCATCTGCTGTGGTGCTACCGAGGTCGTCGCAGTGACGGACGTTGACATCCCCATCCAGCGTGCTTTGCGCGGCATTGTCCTGATCAATGCTTCCTACAAGAATCTGAGTATCGAAACGGAGGAGTAGCTGATTCATTGGCTGAGCGCTGAAGGAAGCCATACGTGAGGGGGCGGGGATGGGTGTGGAAAGGTGGGGAGAGTGATGCGCTTGTGCGCAAGTTGTACAAGATAGTAAGCAGTCGGATTCCGTCTTCTTGAGATCCAGTTTCAATGTTTAGGGCTGCCGGGACAATTCCCTGTGTAACAACCTACAAACTGGATACAACTTTGGCGCCATGGACTCCAGGTCTCCTTGCCGTTCTGATGCTTATGGAGATGCATATAAAATTACGATTGGTGTGATTATGTCAGACATTTGCTTGACTCGTATGGGTGGCAGCCATCCCATTTGATACACTGTTAATAAGGAGAATATTGCATGGTGGTAGGATTGAGTTTACCGCTATTGTGTTCAGTGCCGAGGTCGATACTTCTTGATTTTGAACATTTTTTTTTATTTGATGCATTTTTATACTTTTCTGACTGAACCATATTATTGCGGGTCCAGTGTCTAATGCCGCAGGAGATATGAACGTTTCTCTTGCTAATGCACATTCGTGAAACAGAATGGCATCAACACCATTTGACTTTTCGTGCCATTTTTCATTGAAATAAAATGTCAGTACTTGCTCTCGTGGTAAGTAAATGCTTGTTCATGTATCATTGGATCACTGATCGTTTCATGATGCCACATGTGACCGCCTGCCAGACATCAGCCACTTATGCTTGAATTAGTTGTCAGAAAACCATTATGGATTTGAGCTTCCTAATTAAATCTGCCATTATCCTTCCCCTTTGGAATCACTGAATCTCCAGATCACTGCAAAAGTCGAATACTTCATCTCAGCAACTTTGCGAATTTAGTACAATTCTGATCGATGAGTGATGATTCGAACTGGACACAATCCTCCAGCTTCGAACTTATAATCTGTAAATAATTATAATTTCTCCCACATATTAGCTTTATTTGCCTCTCTTTGATAGCAAAACTTTATGTTGTTTTTAGAAGCGTTTTCTACTTTTTGGGCACATTCAAGGACCTGGTTTGAGAGATGACGGCTTAGTTTAGACTCCTCCCCACAACAGAACTGGATTCTGATTGCAATTGAGTATGATTTTTAAGCTCTTCTCACAGAGGGTTTTGAGGCCTTGAGCAAGGCGTGGGGAAAGGTGGGTGGGGAAGGGTCTTTAATGGCAATATGCAAACTGTCCACCACCTAGCCGCTTTCCACTGACCACTCACCGTCACCCATTTCGGAACAACATTACCAGCGCAGCAAATATTTCGGAAAGGCCTCCAAAAACACTCTGTAAGCTTACTGCAAGAGCACTCTGACTGGTGGGGAGGTGTGGAAGGGGAGCAGTCAATTGAGGCCACGCCCATCCTCAAGTTGCTCGGGACAGGGCGTCACTGTTGCCTCAATTTCGGCAGCAGTCAGCTAATCATTGACAATACTCTCTTTGACCATCGTGAGACCATCTCCAGTACAGAGAGGCTCTGCAGCAATCGGAGCCAGTTGGAGGGGTCCATAGTTGAGAGGAGAATCAATGCTGGCTCCCTGCAAGAATAAAAGGCTTTGCTGTTTAAAATATTACCCGCGAGACATTTTCTGCAAAAGGAGATGCAATCACGGAGGGACAAACAAATGGAAAGGCAGACAGAGGCTGCGATTTTACAAAAAGGTCCAGGCTGAACTCTGTGCCCTTCTCCTCAAAGATCTAGATCAGTGAAGCTGAAGCTCAGCTTGGTTCTTATCTTCTTCAAATCCCTGCAGCGACTCGTGTGGCAACTCGCAGTTAGCTCTGCGCGTTTGTGATGTAAACCATTTTTCAATAATATGGCCCATTTCAGCTCTTGAGGAGCTGTGGACGTATTTCACGCAGATAAGTTGTTTGAATTTCCCTATACAGCTATATTTCGACAAGTGGGCGGCGTGATCGAATACTCACTCTTTGTGGGAAAGGCTCCAACTCAGAATGGACACTTCTGCGTGAACCAAAAGTATTGCCATTGTGTGAATGTGCGGTTGCTCGTTTATAATCACAATGAATTAGTTATTACCTGTGCCTGTCAGCTTGGCAGTGTTACAAACTCGTTTATTCCTCAAGAGTGGCTTACATGTTCACAGTACAAGGAAGCTGCATGAGTGGCAGCTTCGCGGTAAGATCTGCAGTTGAGAAGGCAGCTGCTCACACATAAACTTCATGTGTCAGCCACTTTTAAAAGTAATTCAGCAATTTGCAACATTCGCCTAATAATTGTTAGCTTAATTCAAAAACATGACCGAGAATTACTTCAGTGGACAGCTTTGAAAGTGCAGCATGTTCAACAAAAGGCAGTAAAAGTATAACATTACAGTGCAGCACGCTTTATTGTGCATCCAACCTTAACAACCAAATATAATACGCATTTAAGACAAACCTAACAAAATAAGCGATTTACTTTGGTTAACACTCAGAGAGTTATCCTTACCCACAGACCTGGAACGTTTCGCGATTTTATTATTTTAACATTATGACCGTATTGCCTCCACGAAGATACTTGCATTTAAGGCAGGGCATTTTCCTCGACTATATATACAAATTTAACTTTGTGCAACTGTGTACATTTACTTTCAAAAAAGAGCAACTTGGTTCATTACATTCATAACTGTTGATTACAAAACATGCCAAATGCAACATTACAGATGGAGGAAAGTTCAACATCTATACGTACCTCATGGTCCATTCTGCGTTGGCTCCGTAAATTTATCATAGTCCCGATACTTACAATATACCTTGATTGCCAGGTGCACAGGAGTTTCGGCACAGAATCTAATCCTGCCAGTAGACTTGGATAGGAAAGTCGGAGACAGTTTATTTTCTCCAATGCGTCTCTCTGGTGCCTGCCCGACAGTCACGGTTCCTCAGTACACAGTCATGAACGATATAATTTTTCAGCCTCCAGCGCTTCTTCATGGAAAAGTTTCAGCAGTATAATACCAGCAAGCTTCAGGCCCATCAAAGGGCATGTTTCACCTGTTGCTGAGTCTTTCCAAGGAGCAATGGTGGCACAGTGGCTATCATTGCCACCTCACGCACCATGGACCTTGGTTTGATTGTGGCCTGGAGTCACTGTCCGTGTGGAGTTTGCACATTCTCCTCAGTTCTGCCTGCGTTTCTTCCAGGTGTCTTTGGATGACATATATCTGTAGAATATGGAGATTATCCGTTGTAAATGTGCACAGATACCGGGTTAAGTTGGATGCAAGGAACTGGGTAGGATATTCTTTTGAAGAGTTAATGCAGGTGCGATCGGCTCAATGGCCTCTTTCGGCACTTTTGGGATTCTGAGTATTCTATGGTATCATGGTGTGTCCCACTGCAATAGATTGCAGAGCACAGTGTCCCGCGTCACAGACGTGGCCCGGATGGACCTGGACAATGCGCTACAGTTATCTCCAGAGCATGTTGCAAAGGCACATTCTATCAGAAGGCTGATATATATTTCTCTGCCCCAGCACAACCAAATCCAGGATAACGATTTTTTTTTCAGAATTTAGGATAATCTGAGAGAGATGGAATCTGTCGCCACAAGGCAAAAAAATATTGGTGATGGCTTAAAAGTCTTGTGATGAGGAATCCGTCCAAGTGACTTTCACTGTTATTTTGTTGGGCTATGTGGAGAGGGCATGGGATCCAAGGGGCTGTTGCCTTGTGGATCCAGAACTGGCTTGCCTGCAGAAGGCAGAGAGTGGTTGTAGATGGGTCTTTTTCTGAATGGAGGTCGGTCACCAGTGGTGTGCCCCAGGGATCTGTTCTGGGATCCTTGCTGTTTGTCATTTTCATAAAAGACCTGGATGAGGAAGTGGAGGGATCGGTTGGTAAGTGTGCCGACGACACGAAGGTTGGTGGTGTTGTGGATAGTTTGGAGGGATGTCAGAAGCTGCAGCGGGACATAGATAGGATGCAAGACTGGACGGCGAAGTGGCAGATAGACTTCAACCCGGATAAATGTGTAGTGGTCCATTTTGGCAGGTCAAATGGGATGAAGGAGTATAAAATCAAGGGTAAGACTCTTAGCTGTGTAGAGGATCAGAAGGACCTTGGGGTCCGGGTCCATAGGACTCTAAAATCGGCTTCGCAGGTCGAGGAGGTGGTTAAGAAGGAATATGGTGTGCTGGCCTTCATCAATCGAGGGATTGAGTTTAGGAGTCGGAAGATAATGATGCAGCTTTATAAGACCCTCGTCAGACCCCACTTAGAGTACTGTGCTCAGTTCTGGTCGCCTCATTACAGGAAGGATGTAGGCATTATTGAAAGGGTGCAGAGAAGACTTACAAGGATGTTGCCTGGATTGGGTGGCATGCCTTATGAGGATAGGTTGAGGGAGCTTGTTCTTTTCTCCTTGGAGAGACGAAGGATGAGAGGTGACCTGATAGAAGTGCACAAGATGTTGAGAGGTATACATCAGGTGGATTCTCAGAGGCTTTTTCCCAGGACTCAAATGGCTGCTACGAGAGGACCCAGGTTTAAGGTGCTGGGGAGTAGGTACAGAGATGTCAGGGGTAAGTTTTTCACTCAGAGGGTGGAGGATGAGTGGAATCGGCTGCCGTCAGTGGTGGTGGAGGCAAACTCGATGGGGTCTTTTAAGAGACTTCTGGATGAGTACATGGGACTTAATAGGATTGAGGGTTGTAGGTAAGCCTATATATAGGCCTATGTAGGTAGGGTCATGACCGGCGCAACTTGTGGGCCGAAGGGCCTGTTTGTGCTGTAGTTTTTCTATGTTCTTTCTGTTCTAAGATCCAAGAACAAAGAACAAAGAACAGTACAGCACAGGAAACAGGCCCTTCGGCCCTCGAGGCCTGTGCCGCTCCTTGGTCCAACTAGACCAATTGTTTGTATCCCTCCATTCCCATCCTGCTCATGTGACTATCCACGTAAGTCTGAAACGATGTCAGCGTGCCTGCCTCCACCACCGTACTTGGCAGCGCATTCCAGGCCCCCACCACCCTCTGTGTAAAAAACATCCCTCCAATATCGGAGTTAGACTTCGCCCCTCTCACCTTGAGCCCGTGACCACTCGTGAACGTCACTTCTGATCTGGGAAAAAGCTTCCCACCGTTCACCCTATCTATCCCCTTCATAACCTTGTACACCTCTACTAGATCTCCCCTCATTCTCCGTCTTTCCAGGGAGAACAACCCCAGTTTACCCAATCTCTACTCATAGCTAAGACCCTCCATACCACAACATCCTGGTAAACCTTCTGTGCACTCTCTCTAACGCCTCCACGTCCTTCTGGTAGTGCGGTGACCAGAACTGGACGCAGTACTCCAAATGTGGCCTTACCAGCGTTCTATACAGCTGCATCATCAGACTCCAGCTTTTATACTCTATACCCCGTCCTATAAAGGCAATCATACCATATGCCTTCTTCACCACCTTCTCCAACTGTGTTGACACCTTCAGGGATTTGTGGATTTGCACACCTAGGTCCCTCTGTGTTTCTATACTCCTGATGACTCTGCCATTTATTGTATAACTCCTCCCTATATTATTTCTTCCAAAATGCATCAAATCGCATTCATCCGGATTAAACTCCATCTGCCACCTCTCCGCCCAATTTTCCAGCCTATCTATATCCTGCTGTATTGCCCGACAATGCTCTTCGCTATCCGCAAGTCCAGCCATCTTCGTGTCATCCGCAAACTTGCTGGTTACACCAGTTACACCTTCTTCCAAATCATTTCTATATATCACAAATAGCAAAAGCCCCAGTACAGAGCCCTGCGGAACACAGACCTCCAGCCGGAAAAAGACCCTTCGACCACTACCCTCTGTCTCCTATGGCCAAGCCAGTTCTCCACCCATCTCGCCACTTCTCCTTGTATCCCATGAGCCTTAACTTGCTTAACCAACCTGCCATGTGGGACTTTGTCAAATGCCTTACTGAAATCCATATAGACGACATCAACCGTTTTTGTCACGTCCTCAAAAAACTCCACCAAAGTTGTAAGGCACGACCTCCCTCTTACAAAACAATGCTGTCTGTCACTATAACATAACATCAAGCACGAACCTTGTCGATCACTGTGTAATGGGGATGTGGCCAAATAGTTTTTATTAAAGAAAATATTCTCCAAGCGATAGGTGGTGTGGCACTGTCCACTTGCTTGTGGAGTTCCTCAGCAATGATCTGGAGCATTTTTAAATAGAGGTTTTATCCTGTGGAACCATTTCGTGTTTCTTTGTGGTCCAACGTCCTCCCAGATGCTTTGGGCTATATATCGGTGCCGCAACAAGACGGGGAGAGTGTTGTGATAATTCACTGCACCAAGGGAACTACACATTGTCATTGCCACCTGAGCTGCCATTCCAAATTCTCAGCCCACCACTCTCCCAAACAGGCCATGTAACCAGTCGCAGAAAAAAAAAATCGGCATAACTGCCAAATAATCCGAGCAGCAATAGATTCATTGAGTTTACAGCACGGAAACATGCCCCTCGGCTCAACCTGTCCAAGCCGCTATTTATTAACCACTAAGATATAAACATAGAAAAACTACAGCACAAACAGGCCTTTCGGCCCACAAGTTGTGCCGAACACATCCCTACCTTCTCGACCTCCCTATAACCCTCCATCCTATTAAGTCCCATGTACTCATCCAGGAGTCTCTTAAAAGACCCTATTGAGTTTGCCTCCACCAACACTGAAGGCAGCCGATTCCACTCGCCCACCACCCTCTGTGTGAAAAACTTACCCCTAACATCTCCCCTGTACCTACCCCCCAGCACCTTAAACCTGTGTCCTCTCGTAGCAGACATTTCCACCCTGGGGAAAAAGCCTCTGAGAATCCACCCGATCTATGCCTCTCAACATCTTATACACCTCTATTAGGTATCCACTCATCCTTCGTCTCTCCAAGGAGAAAAGACCGAGCTCCCTCAGCCTATCCTCAGAAGGCATGCCACTCAATCCAGGCAACATCCTTGTAAATCTCTTCTGCACCCTTTCAATCTTTCCCACATCCTTCCGATAGTGAGGCGACCAGAACTGAGCACAATACTCTAAGTGGGGTCTGACGAGGGCCTTATATTGATTATATAGTCCCAATTACTCGCGTTGGGCCCATATCCCTCTATACCCATCTTACCCATGTAACTGTCGAAATGCTTTTTAAAATATGAAATTGTACCCGCCTCTACTACTGCCTTTGGCAGCTTGTTCCAGGCACTCACCACCCTGTGTGAAAAGATTGCCCCTCTGGACCCTTTTGTATCTCTCCCCTCTCATCTAAAACGTATGCCCTCTAGTAATAGACTCCCCTACCTTTTAAAAAATACGTTGACTATCTAGCTGATCTGTGCCCCTCATTATTTTATAGACCTCTATAAGATCACCCCTCAGCACCATCAGCTCAACGGAAAAACGTCCAAGTCTATCCAGCTTCGCCTTTCATGTCAATCTGGCATATCCTGGTAGCATTCTAGTAAATCTTTACTGCCCTCTTTTTAGTTAACAATATCGTTTATATCATGTGGTTACCAGAACTGTGCAAAATGTTCTAAGTGTTGCATTACCAATGGCTTGTACAACTTCAACAGACGTCCGAACTCCTGTATTCAATGAGTTGTGAGTTGCTGTCACCCACGCGTTCCTTGGATGAGGAAATTTATATTTTGCTGTACTCCAGCAACAACATTTCATGGTGCTTTCTGGTTCACCGTCCTCCCGGTTGCTATGTGTCCCTTCTGGCTGCTGGAACAAGAGGGAAAGAGTGTTGTGGTTATTCATCGAGCAAATGGAGCATATTTCCTCCATTATTTTACCCATCCTCATATTGTAGAGGGTGGAGGGCACCTATAAGCTTCAGGGGTCAGAAAGTCCATTGAACAAAGAACAAAGAAAGAACAAAGAACAGTACAGCACAGATAACAGGCCCTTCGGCCCCCCAAGCCTGTGACGCTCCTTGGCCCAACTAGACCAGTCGTTTGTATCCCTCCATTCCCAGGCTGCTCATTTGACTATCCAGGTAAGTCTGAAACGATGTCAGCGTGTCTGCCTCCACCACCCTACTTGGCAGCGCATTCCAGGCTCCCACCACCCTCTGTGTAAAAAACATCCCTCTGATAAGAACATAAGAACATACGAAATAGGAGCAGGAGTAGGCCATCTGGCCCTTCGAGCCTGCCCCGCCATTCAACAAGATCATGGCTGATCTGAAGCGAATCAGTTCCACTTACCCGCCTGCCCCCCATAACCCCTAATTCCCTTATCGATCAGAAAACTATCTACCCGTGATTGAAACATATTCAACGAGGAAGCCTCCACCACTTCAATGGGCAGAGAATTCCAGAGATTCACTACCCTCTGAGAGAAGAAGTTCCCCCTCAACTCTGTTCTGAACCGCCCCCCCCCCTTATTTTGAGGCTGTGCCCTCTAGTTCTTGTTTCCCTTCGACGTTGAAAGAATCTCTCCACCTCTGCCCTATCCAGCCCCTTCATTATCTTATATGTCTCTATAAGATCACCCCTCATCCTTCTAAACTCCAACGAGTACAGACCCAATCTGTTTAATCTCTCCTCATAAGCTACACCCCTCATCTCCGGCATCAACCTGGTGAACCTTCTCTGCACTCCCTCCAAGGCCAATATATCCTTTCGCAAATAAGGGGACCAAAACTGCACACAGTACTCCAGTTGCGGCCTCACCAGTGCCTTGTACAGTTGCAGCAAGTCCTCCCTGCTTTTATATTCTATCCCCCTCGCGATAAAGGCCAACATTCCATTCGCCTTCTTGATCACCTGCTGCACCTGCAGACTGAGTTTTTGCGATTCGTGCACAAGGACCCCCAGGTCCCTCTGCACAGTCGCACGATGTAATTTTTCTCCATTTAAATAATATTCCAATTTACTATTATTTCTTCCAAAGTGGATAACCTCACATTTGCTGACGTTATATTCCATCTACCAGATCCTCGCCCACTCGCTCAGCCTATCCAAATCTCTCTGCAGACTTTCCGCATCCTCCACGCAATTCGCTTTCCCACTCACCTTCGTGTCATCAGCAAACTTGAATACCCTACATTCAGTCACCTCCTCCAGATCATCGATGTAAATGGTAAACAATTGAGGCCCCAGCACCGATCCCTGCGGCACACCACTGGTCACCAACTGCCAACCAGAAAAGCACCCATTTATCCCAACTCTCTGCTTCCTGTTAGATAGCCAATCCCCAATCAACGCCAACACCTTACCCCTAACTCCATGTACCCCGAACTTCTGCAGCAACCTTTTGTGAGGCACCTTATCGAACGCCTTCTGGAAATCTAAAAACACCACAGCCACCGGTTCCCCTCTGTCAACCGCACTAGTGACATCTTCATAAAAGTCCAGTAGATTCGTCAAACACGACTTTCCCTTCATGAATCCATGCTGCGTCTGCTTGATTCAACCATTCTTATTCAGGTGCTCTGTTATTTCCTCTTTAATAATCGACTCTAGCATCTTCCCAACTACGGACGTTAAGCTAACCGGCCTGTAGTTACCCGCCTTTTGTCTACTTCCTTTTTTAAACAGCGGCGTAATAGTAGCTGTTTTCCAAGTCAGCCGGCACTACCCCAGAGTCCAGCGAATTTTGAAAAATTACTACTAACGCATCTGCTATTACCTCAGCCATTTCTTTCAGTACCCTGGGATGCATTCCATCCGGGCCCGGGGACTTGTCTACCTTCAGTCCTATTAGTCTACCAAGCACCACTTCCTTTGTAACAGTAATTGTATTAAGTACCTCCCCTCCCACCAACTCTCGATCTCTAATATTCGGCAAACTATTTGTGTCTTCCACCGTGAAGACCGACACAAAGAACTTATTTCAAGTCTCAGCCATTTCCTTGTTTTCCACTATTAAATCCCCCCTCTCATCTTCCAAGGGTCCAACATTCACTCTAGCCACTCTATTTCTTTTTATAGACTTGTAAAAACTTTTACTATCATTTTTTATATTTTGAGCTAGTTTAGTTTCATAATCTATCTTTCCTTTCTTAATCGCTTTCTTAGTCGTTCTTTGTTTTTCTTTAAAGCTTTCCCAATCCACTAATTCTCCACTATTTTTGGCCACTCTGTACGCATCTGATTTTATTTTAATACTCTCCTTTATTTCCTTCGTTATCCACGTCCGGTTATCCTTTATCTTACAGTCCTTCTTTATCACCGGAATATATTTTTGCTGAGTACTTAAAAAATTCTTTAAAATCCTCCACTGTTCCTCAGCTGTCCTACCTACCAGTCTGCCCGCCCAGTCTACATTAGCCAATTCCAACCTCATCCTATCGTACTGCCCTCTGTTCAAGCAGAGGACACTGGTTTGGGACCCTACTTTCTCACCCTCCATCTGTATCAGAAATAACACCATATTATGATCACTCATCCCAAGAGGATCCTTCACAAGAAGATCCTTCATCCTACCTGTCCCATTTCACAGAACCAGATCCAATATAGCACGCTCTCTCGTAGGTTCTGTAACATACTGTTCAATGAAACAATCCTGACAGTATTCCAAGAACTCTTCCTCAAGCCCTCCACGTCCAAGTTGAGTCGACCAATCAATATGTAGGTTAAAATCCCCCATGATTATTGCCGTTCCACTTTTGCACGTATCCATTATTTGCTTGTTTATAGCCCTCCCCACCTCTAAGTTATTATTTGGGGGCCTATAGACCACGCCTACCAGTGTCTTTCTCCCCCTACTATTCCTTATCTCCACCCACAACGATTCCACGTTTTGCTCCTTAGAGCCTATGTCGTCTCTCACTACCGTCCTGATATTATCCTTTATTAACAAAGCTACCCCACCTCCTTTTTCTACCTGTCTATCCTTCCTAAATGCCTGATAACCCAGTATATTCAGTCCCCAGTCCCGGTCACCCTGCAACCACGTTTCTGTGATGGACAGTAGATCATATTCATTTGTATGGATTTGTGCCATCAACTCATTTACTTTGTTTCGAATGCTTCGTGCATTCAGGCAAAGTGTCATTATGCCAGCCTTTATCTGGACCCGGTTTGTTGAAGCGCTATTAACATCTCCCAAGCCCTTTCCTACTTTAGCTAGTTGTTCATTCACTGTACTCCTGGCATTAGAGTAGACACATCTCAATCCCACGGTCTGACCTTTTCCCTTCTCTGTTACCAGTTCACCTGCCCTCTTGCACTGCCTATAACCCTTCTCTGTTTCCTCACTCTCAGTCACGTCACTGTGATCCCCTCCCCCCAACCTATCTAGTTTAAACTCTCCCCAGTAGCCTTAGCCAACCTTCCTGCCAGGATATTGGTCCCCCTGGGATTCAAGTGCCACCCGTTTTTAGTATACAGGTCACACCTGCCCCGAAAGAGGTCCCAATGGTCCAGGAACCTGAATCCCAGCCCACTGCACCATTCCCTCAGCCACACATTCATCCTCCACCTCACTCCATTCCTTTCCTCACCTTCCCGTGGCACAGGCAGCAATCCCGAGATTACTACCTTTGCTTTCCTTCTTCACAGCTGTCTCCCAAATTCCCTACACTCTTTTTTCATGTTCCCTTCCCCCTTCTTACCTATGTCATCGGTACCAATATGTACCGCTACCTCCGGCTCCTCTCCCTCCCACCTCAGGATTTCTGGGACTCGCCCAGCGACATCCTGGATCCCAGCCCCAGGGAGACAACCATGCGAGACTCCCGCCTGCCTCAGCAAAATCGCCTGTCCGTCCCCCTGACTGGCGAGTCCCCGATTAATACCGCCTTCCTCCTCCTTTCCTTAGCCCTCTGAGTTACAGGGCCGGACTCCACCCCGGAGACACGGCCACTGCTGCTTCCCTCAGATGGGCTGTCCCCCCCAACAGTACTCAGACAGGAGTACTTGTTATGTAGGGGCACTTCCACCGTGGTGCTCTCAATCACCCATGTTTTACCCTTCCTGGCTGTCACCCACTTGGCCTCCTCCCGTGGCCCTGGTGTGACCACCTGATGATAGCTCTTGTCTATCACCTCCTCATTCTCCCTCACCTGCCTAAGATCGTCAAGCTGCAGTTCCAGCTCCCTAACACGGGCCCTCAGGAACCGCAGCTCGACACACCCCTCACAGATGTGGATGTCCGGGAGGCCAGGTGCCTCCAGGAACTCCCACATACTGCACTGCGAGCAACACACTGGCGTAACACTCATATTTCACCCTTTCTTCCAAGGTACACAGAGAAAAGTAAATTATAAATAAAAAAAAATAAGAAACTTACCCCTGCTCGCCCTATCTGCCTAAGCCCATGAGCCAAAGCCCCTCAGTTCTCACTCAGCTCCCTCTCACTCCGCTGCGCGCACCCAACGATGCCCGTTCGATAGTGGGGCCTGCCTTTTAAACCTCCCGTGCACTAAGAAAAACTCAAAAGACCCTTCCCAGTAAACACCGCGGCCACTGCCGGTTTCGCGCCAAAATTTAAAAATATTTAAATAAATAAATAACACCCGCGAAAAAGTACTTTAAATTAAATCTTACCCCAAAAATCCTGTCACCAGTCACACCTCTGCCTTTCTCCAAAGCAACAAAGAGGATTATCCCCCCAACTAACTGACGAACTAATACACCTCTGCCTTTCTCAGATATCTGAGTTATACTTCGTCCCTCTCACCCCGAGCCCGTGACCCCACATGATCGTCACCTCTGATCTGGGCAAAAGCTTCCCACCGTTCACCCTATCTATACCCTTCATAATCTTGTACACCTCTATTAGATCTCCCCTCATTCTCCGTCTTTCCATGGAGAACAAGCCCAGTTTACCCAATCACTCCTCATAGCTAAGACCCTCCATACCAGGCAACATCCTGGTAAACCTTCTCTGCACTCTCTCTAACGCCTCCACGTCCTTCTGGTAGTGCGGCGACCAGAACTGGACGCAGTACTCCAAATGTGGCCTAACCAGCGTTCTATACAGCTGCAACATCAGATTCCAGCTTTTATACTCTATACCCCGTCCTATAAAGCAAAGCATACCATATGCCTTCTTCACCACCTTCTCCACCTGTGTTGCCACATTCAAGGATTTGTGGACTTGCACACCTAGGTCCCTCTGTATTTCTATACTCCTGATGACTCTGCCATTTATTGTATAACTCCTCCCTACATTATTTCTTCCAAAATGCATCACTTCGCATTCACCTAGATTAAATTCCATCTGCCACCTCTTCACCCAATTTTCCAGCCTATCTATATCCTGCTGTATTGCCCGACAATGCTCATCGCTATCCGCAAGTCCAGCCATTGGTCTGCCATGTTGCGATACGTCTCTGGAACGATAGTGAATGATAAGATGTGCGCCATCATTACCTTCAGGTTATTTTTTAGATCAGGTAAAAGTGCTGCTCTACTTGTGCCAAATGAGGAAAGAATAAGCAGACCACTGGTTGGGTGGCTGAATGCTGAGTGACAGGATGTTCAGCTCTGTCGAACATCTTCAATTTAGGGCCCAAGGTCGTCAAGGATTTATTGTAACTTATTTTTCCTTGAGGTCTGCGGGTAAGAATTAAGTGTAATGTCTTGTGTAAATGGCAATGCATTCAGAAATTTGCTTTGGGAGTCAGTGGATGTTTGTATTAAATATGGACAAACATTTTTGAAGATCTTAAAAAAAATCAATCAAAATTGTTATTTTGTCGAAAATCTATTTATTTACATATGCAATTTATTTGTCATTTCCTGTCATATAGTTAACCTCGTGACTATTGCAGTACTCGCTCGACAAAAGTGTGGTCTCTCCAAATGTGTTACCCGTTACCTAATGGCCATGGCAATGGGAGATCGACTGGTCATTATCCTCGACTTAATATTGAGACATATTCCAATTGTTTTCCGGGAACGGTTTTATTTCCTGATATACATCCCCATGTGTAATATCCACGCTATTTTTCTTTATGCAGCAACTGACTGTTCTGTTTGGTTCACAGTCGCTTTCACATTTGATCGATTTGTGGCTATTTGTTGTCAGAATCTGAAAATGAAATATTGCACTGAGAAAACGGCGGCTGTGATTCTAGGGACAGTGACTGCACTGAGCTGTTTGAAGAACATTTTTTGGTATTTCATGTTCACGTCTCAATATTGGCTTGTAAACTCTCCGTCGTTTTGTAACATTTCCGGCGATGTTATGTGGTCACCTGTGTGGGGATCAATCGAGTTTCTCCATCATATTCTAAATCCATGTGTCCCATTTCTCCTGATACTGATGCTCAACATTTTCACCGTCAGGCACATTTTAGTGAAGAGCAGAGCCCGAGAAAGACTGAGGGCTCGTACAGATGGCGAGAGACCCAAAGATTCTGAGATGGAGAGTCGAAGGAAGTCTATCATTTTACTGTTTGTTATATCAGCTAATTTCATCCTGTTATGGTCAGTGCTTATGGTTTATTTTATATGGATTCGGATGTGGGTTTTGAGGCGTTCATCCATATTTCTCGATGTTTTTGTTCAGGAACTGGGCTTTATGCTGCAGCTCCTGAGTTGCTGTACAAACACTGGAATTTACTCTGTGACGCAAGCTAAATTTAGAGTGGAGTTCAAAAATGTATTGAAATATCCCTTTACTCAAATTCTTCAATGCACTAAAATTTGAGATCATCTGACCCATAGTCAGTTTGGAGAATTTGCTCATTTAATTTGAGAGGAAAGTGAGGGCAGGAGCTGCACTCATGTGTGAACTCAAACAAAACAAACTTACATAAAGTTCTCATTTCATGGGAAATATAGAGCAAAGATAAGAGATCTCCAATTATTTAACATGTTTCACGTTAAAATCCGAGAAGGCAGCCTGGCTTGATGAATCAGAAGAGTAAAAGCGCATCATTGGAGCAGTGGTGTTCTGACCTGCCCAGACAAAATGCCGAATCTCTGCTTGAAAAAATAAAATTCTAGTGTGCTCCGAAATCCAGGGGAAACAAATCACGAAATGAAACATTCAACACAGAAGTTCGCTCTTGGAACCCTTCGAATATGAACGATTCTTGGAGAGAATTCCAAGGCGAATTCTTTGGCAGTAGTTAGCGCGGAAACCCTCATGGGAAACATAGTGCTTTAGTGAGACTGTTTGCCTTGTGTTGGGGCAAGCCTCTCAGTGGATAATTCCAAGTCCATGGAGTTCGCTTCGGTTGTAAATGTCAATTAGTTTGGAGTGCATTGTGCTGGACGATAATGATCCTGGTAATTCAAACACAACAATTGCTTAGCATGAATATTAGAGTATCAAGTTATGTTGTTTTTACTTCCCGATTTCAATCATCTGTAAGAGAGGTCGAGAAGGAAGAAACAATCAATATTTGCCTCATTGTATTTGCTTATTGAAGATCGTTCCAACTGTTCCGTCTGATGTCATACACTTGTTTAGTTTCCCCTATCTATGAAAGAAAATACTTTGAGTTAAATGCATATCAGTCGATCAATCAGAATTTGTCCAGTGAATATATTCCACAGTTTTGCATATGCTACAAAACATCAAGTTACGTTTCGCTTCTGGTTCCACCTTGATCAGTGGTGAAATATGATGTGATCAAAACGTCATTTTCGTGGGCAATAAGTGGATTACACCCTTTCGACAGAGAAATGTCACAGAGAGGAAACGGATCACAGATTTGTCACTGATGTTGCAGGTTTAATTTGGCCAAGCGTGGTGTCGGAAAGGGGAATTTGAGAGTGCACAGTGACTAGTTAGTTTTTAATCAGGAGAGATAGACAATGCCAATCAATGTAACACGATATGATCAATATAAAAAGGAAAAGAGAAAGTGGAACGAAGGAAGGAAGAATGAATGAAAGCGAGCCAGAGGGAAAGAGAGGGTGAGTGTTAAACAGCCAAGCGGAGAGAAATGGCGAAGCAGATCAACTAACAAGAAAAAAAACAGGGGGAAGGATACAGTGATGGGCAGAGAGGGTGTCAATGATTCATTATCTATAGATACAGACGAGAACAAAATAAACAAGGAAGAAAGAGAGAAGGAGATAGACTGAGACAGAGTACAAAAGAGATGGTGAGAGGAATAAATGGAGAAAAGGAAATAAATGCAAAGACATACAATGTGTGGGAGGGGGAGGAGCAGAGAGAGACAAGGAGAGTCACATAACTGGAGGGAAAAGCGTGAAAATTACAGAGATAGAGAGAGGTGTCGTGGGTGCAGGGGTGGGTGTGCGGTTGCAGAGAGGAAAAACAAAATAGAGAGAGTCTCTTAGAGTCTCAGAGGGAGTGGGAGGGATAGAGTGAAAGTAAGAGCAGAGCAGCGGAGGAAATATGAAACAATACAGAGAAATATAGCAATAGACAGAAGCAGGAATGCTCTTAAATAGACAGAGTGAGAGACAGAGATTTTGAGGGAGACAGCTTGAAGATGCAGGGATGGAGGGAGACGCAGACGGAAAGCGGGAGAGAACTGGTGTGAAAGCAAAATGAAATATAGCAAGATTTTAAGCGAGAGACATAGATACAGAGAAAGAGAGAGATAGAGAATCAGAGTGAGAGCTGCAAAGAGGGGCGGAGAGAGAGAAATAACATAACAGTGACAAGCCAGGTGTATAATAATGGGAGAAAGAATATAGAGCAAACAGAGAGCAAGAGAGAGAGAGAGATGGGGAGAGAGAGGGCGACAGAAGGCCATGGATAAGATGATAGGAAAACGGCGAGAGATATAGATATACGAGATGAGAAAGAAGCGTGGAAAGGTGGATTGAAGGAGATTCAATGGAGAGAGAAGGGGAGCGACAGAACGTTCTTAAGAGAGAAGGTGAAATTGGAACAAACACAGGGATCGAAAGAGAAGGAAATTATCAAATGAGAAAGGAGGGAAAGATAGAGAGAGAGAGAGAAAAGGAGAGAGAGAGGAAAGCAGAGTGACGTAACGTCAGATGCAGTTCGATACATAGACTGGTACACTTTTAGGGATAAAGCGAGAAGGAGAGCTGGTCGAGAAACCAGCAATGAGAAATTCTAAAAAGGTGGTGACCAGAGAAAGGGTGGGAGAGGCAGAGGAAAAGTGAGAGGAAAAGGGTGGATGGAAGATAAATGTAACCAAAGTGAGACGAAGGAGCATAGAAGGATGAGATTAGAGGGAGACATAAGAAGTTTGATACAGGCAGAGAGCAGGGAGCTAGAAAAATAAATAGAGGCACATGAACATTTGCAAAAAGTGGCACAATCCACAATGATACCTGCTTCTCAGTGAAACAGATCCCAAGCAACATCTGGAAATAATAATACACTCTTAAATGACCCATTCAAAATAATAAAGCTGTCCCAGCAATCATTTCCCGAGATTTACACACTGATACACTGGCGAGGTGGAGAGCGAGGGCGAAGGTTGGTGGGGGGCGCGGGGGGGAACCAACTGTAACTGTTATTTCACACCGGAGTGTTCGCAAAGATATATTCCCTGGGTCCAGCTGCAAAGTAAGAAGTCTCTTAACCGGGATCTTGGGTTCATGTCACACTGTCGGTAATCCCCACGACTTGCCTGGACTTGCAAAATCTCACCAACTGTCCTGTCTGGAGACAATCCCACACCTCTTTAACCTGTGCTTTACCCTCTCTCCACTCACATTCTCTGTACACAATCCCACACCTCTTTAAACTGTGCTTGACCCCCTCTCCACTCACATTGTCTGTACACAATCCCACACCTCTTTAACCTGTGCTTCACCCTGTCTCCACTTACACTGTACACAATCCCACACCTCTTTAACCTGTGCTCCACCCTCTCTCCACTCACATTGTCTGTACCTTTAAGACTTGATGAGCTGTAAAGACTCGCATTCCAACCATTATTCTGCAAATTGAGTCTGTGTCTTTGGGCCCTGTTTATGAACAGAACTCCCACTCACCTGACGAAGGAGCAGCGCTCCGAAAGCTAGCGGCGTTTGCTACCAAATAAACCTGTTGGACTTTAACCTGGTGTTGTGAGACGTCTTATTATGTTTCCCCCAGTGCAACGCCGGCATCTCCACACACAGCTGTAAATGCAGACAATGATCCTGATGACGAAATAAACTGAAACAATGTCCGATGTTACCTTTTAAGCAATGTCCACATTTCCCGGGAGGTCCTGTAAATACTCCTGTAAATTCATTCCCGGGATGTTCTTTTAATAATAATACACTCCATTGTCAGCACGTAAATACTGATCAACTCCGAATGTCGCTCTTCAATAATAAGAGGATGCAAGAAGATCACTTGTAACTTCTGACACATTCACCAAATATACATTCGAATCAGTGAAACGCCCTTGAGGAGCCGCTATATATATTGACACTCATCTCACCATGTGCGAAAACTACATAGAAATCATAGAAACCCTGCAGCACAGAAAGAGGCCATTCGGCCCATCGAGTCTGCACCGACCACAATCCCACCCAGGCCCTATCCCCATATCCCTACATATTTTACCCGCTCATCCCTCTAATCTACGCATCCCAGGACACTAAGGGGCAATTTTTAGCATGGTCAATCAACCTAACCCGCACATCTTTGGACTGTGGGAGGAAACCGGAGCACCCGGAAGAAACCCACGCAGACACAAGGAGAATGTGCAAACTCCACACAGACTGTGACCCAAGCCGGGAATCGAACCCAGGTCCATGGAGCTGTGAAGCAGCAGTGCTAACCACTGTGCTACCGTGCCGCCCATAGCCGAGAGCTCCCTGTAAATACCAGAATGATCCGGGCGACACCATTTGCACATTGGTACATTCCCCAGACACCATTTCATTGTGGACACCCGTTCTGGAAGTAGTCTGTCAACATGCACACATTTGATCTGGAACTGGGAAATCACGTGGTCTTCTTGAGAGACTGTTTAAATTACTGATACACTTCAAAAGTGAAGAAGGTTGCAATTATACAAGTTTAAATACTACATTACCTACCAATTACTAAAATTCTCAAACACAGAGAAACTGCAGGTGAAAAAAGCAATTGCCTTAGATGCAGCTACCAGTCAAGAATCAAATTGAATTAATTATAAATACGGTTCTCCACGCAACCTGCGCACAATTATCCAATTGAAGTCTGCACAACTGCAGCTGCTGTGTTCCAATCAGACGAGAGGCAATGCACGAGTGCACACCTCACGAGTCAAGCACAGTTTTTCATACTTACGTCTTGATGCAAGGAGAAAGAAAGGAAATAAATACGGATTTCATGTTAATATAAATAAGTAGACATGGTCAGTTTGTTAATGGAGAACTATACTCATGTGTTCTCCATTGTATAACCCGAATTATGAGTTGAGAACGGACAAGGATATAGAAAATAATTTAAAGCGAATAGACACTTTTGATTGGCGTATGTAAATCACTTGTAACTGAGCCTGAATGCATAATTGTCATGGCACGTCATAGAAAGAAACCTTACAGTGCAGAAGGAGGCCACTCGGCCCATCGAGCCTGCAACGACAGCAATCCCACGCAAGTCCCATCCCCGCAACCCCAGACATTTTCCCCGCTAATTCCGGAGGAATGAGGAGAAGAACTGAATTTCTGAGAGTTTAGAAAATTTAGTTTATATTCCAATTTTTTCTGATAACTGATGATTGGTGAAATGCATTGCATTCGCATACGATCAGCAGGGAGACTACTGCGAATGTGGTAGAACAAAGAAGCGTGCTATTTATAGGGTAACAAACCTTGGATGGCCAACTTTTGCGTGATAACCTGTCAGAGATTCTGTCACAGAGCAGATGTAGTGATCTGTTGCTATGATCACTGATTGAGGCAGAGAGCAGTTTCTGTCGCGATACATCGGGTTGGGGAAATCTTTCCTCGGGTAACTGATCAGGGCCGAGTGACTTTCCATGGGGCGGATTTGTTCGGATGGTAACATATCCAATTTACCAAATGCAAATGAGAAATAGAGCATTAACTGCTGGAATTGGCCGGAGATACCAAGAACAGAATAAAAAAGAACATTTTTCCTTCAAACAGTTTCACAGCACCGAGTGAATTCCATTATGAATCAGAATTCACCACAAACACGCTTTCATATCCGACATTTCCAAAATTAGCTCTATTCAACATGTGTTCAAAATGCTTTATTAAAGATAAACTGGTGTTTTTGTCGGTGAATAAATATTATTATTTTGTATCAATTTCAGCAATGCTTTGGAATTCTGTAGCAGAATTGTAGATTTGATTTGGCTGAAAAGCAAATGGTGATTATACACCTGACTGTTGCACATTGCAGTCATCATCTCCCTGCAAAGACAAAAATGGATCGGAAATAATTTCTGGCTCAGCCAACGCAGCCCAAATTAAGAGAAGTCATAGAAAAATATGCACGCTTTTCATGGGTCTCAATAATACATACAATTCACTTAATAGTTATTTGTGCAGCGGTTGACCCAGCTTAATAACTTTACCGCCCCGCCTACCATTGGAACCGGACTGGGTGGGTGATGGACAATAGGATGATCCGTTGACCTCGGACAGGATTTTCCGATCTGTGGACGAGCGAGGCCGAATAATCCCGTCTGTCGGATCTCTATAGTGCAGAAGGCGGGGGGGGGGGGGGGGAATAGTAACAATATATAATTAATAATTAATTAATTATATAATTAACAATGTCAAACTGCCATTCTGACAGAGTATTTTATCCAGGCCCACTGTCCCACCCTATCCCAGTGTCCCCATGCGATGGCGAATCAATCTAACTTACGAATCTTGGAAACCTAAGGGGCCATTTCGCATGGCCAATCCATCTAGTCTGCTCGTCTTTGCATGCCTAAGTATTGACTCGCTAACAGCAGGATTGAGGGACGAATTTCAATAAAACTAAACGGCATTGAGAAGCCTCACAGCGACGTACGTTATGAAGTGAGATTATACATAGTGGATTTATCTGGAGTTTGGAAGGTCAGGGGATGATTTGATGGAAGTCTCCAGGATATTAACAGGAAAGGAAAGGATAGATAATGATTAATATTTTGCTGATTCTACAACTATGATGCGGAGTCCAAAGATACGGGCTCGACCGTTCAGGAGAAATGTTAGAATGCACTTGTATACAAAAAGTGAGAGTGGTTTGGAACTTTCTTCCAAAAACGGCAGCGGATGCTACATCTATGGCAATCCGTGAGGTAGATACATTTTGTTAAGTACAGTTATTAAGGGATAAATGCCAAAAGAAAGTTTATGGATTTGGACATACATTGGTCATACATTATCTCACTCAATGTTGCAACAATCTCGGGAGACTGAATACCCTACGACTGGTCCGATGTACTTATGTTTCCTACGGTCCTAGGTCTGCCAGTTGCCTGCGCAGACACATAAATATTATTTGACCTTCCCAGATTTTTGTTGCAGATATTCATTAAAGTAAAAGAATTGATCAGAGACAATGTTATGTCATTCAGAATGAAATGTTTTATTTCAAGTAGTCTCTTGTGCAAACATCTGTCAGATTGGAACGGCCACCAATGAGGCAAGATCCTGGATCGATCGCCTCAAAGCAATGACAAGACGTACAAATAATTGCTTTATATGTTTGCTGAAAGTACAAATGCAAATATTTGAATAGCAAACATTTAATTTAGGTGGATCTGAATTTTACTGTATTTAAGACCACTGAATCAGTTTAAATTTCTTACTTTATACCCTGCATGCTTGTAACCATTACAATAATGTAATTCAACATGTAGACTTTTAATAAGATATTATTAATTAGACATAGCATTAGGTTGCTGCCGCACTTTGTAAAGCTTAATGCCATAATTGTTCTAGCATGAAATTACAACGCCAGTATCTTCAGAACAAAACCGTGCAGGATCTCCTTCGCGGGTGATCAGCCTGCTGAATGAATTCTTCCAAACGTATTTCTATGAATTCACACTTCCTGTTTGAAGCAACACCGTGACTGTGCAGTGTGATTGTATGCACCACTCTGACCGTGGTCCCATAACTAATAACGTCATGCATCGAGTCGAGTCATCCGATTGGGTTGTGGCATCTAAAGCAACATTCCTGTACGTGACTGTCTTCATGGAGCAATTTCTTGCTCCCATCAGGATGCAGGGTGCCTCGATGTGTGACTCAGCGACTGGCTGATGTCTGCATCATGATAATCGATGAAGAAAGCTATTCACACCTGCTGAGAAGACATTGTCATTGACAGCTGTCGGAGCCAAACTGTTGGGTGTTAATCCACTGGCACAGTTTGTATGTGCATATTTTCGGTTGCACAGTTGTTATGTCATGTTCAGCCATACAAAAATGCAAAATATACCAAAAAATGGAACAAACACCAGCCGGGAAAGGGATCCAATTATCAGACCCTGCATTTTGACCTGTTGAGGGCGAATACTCTTCACATGCGCAGTGTCACTATCAATTTTCTTCATTTTCCATCTTCACAACGGGCAGACTCTCACCTCTCTCTTGATTCTGATGAGTCATATCTTCGAATTTCAGGTTAGCATCCCACAGAGCCACTGACCATGATCATCCACACGGTTTGGAAAGAGCAACGGAGGCGCAGCCGGAGATCCAGTACACTTGGAGGCTGATATCTCGAACCACTCTTTGGGGATCTTGAGAGATCACAGTCTTCCCTATCCGCAGGCAGACTTTGAGGACTATGATCCAGATGCTGGTAATAATCCGGAGGCAGTTGTCCCCAGGATAATGAACATTAGATTTGAAATTAGGCAGAGAAAAACGTCCATGCAACGGAAAACCCCGAATAAAAGTGTTGCAATTCATGTATCATGTATTTCCAATGTAAACCTCTCACAGAATCCCCTTCAAAGATTCCAACAATTAAAGTGTTCATAATTATCCGTGGTTCTAAATGTAACAGCTTCTCCTCCCACCCAGGAACCTGAGTGGATTACATCTTTTAGCTTTTCTCAGTCATAGCGAATGCAAATTGATGTATCAGTCCGTTAGAGTTCCGAAACTGCTACTGTTAACTCGGTTCACGAATCTCCAGGTTTACGTGAAGGTGTTGATCTGTCTGACCGTGAGTGCAGAGAACCGAATGCATTCTTACTGGCTGCCGATCTCTGTCGTGAGGTGGTAGAAGCGCTTGATGACTCTGTGGCCGGGCATGAGAGATTGCATCCGAGTTAATTTCTGTGTTGGCCAACAACCAATCAGCCAATCAAATCAATGGCAACCACAAGTGGATATTGTAATCTCCTCGCAATTGACCTAAGAAAGGGAAGTTGAGAATTGGCATGACGATGGCTGTGATCTAATTAGAGATGGGGTGATATTACTTTCTCTTCTGCGGAAGTGAAAAATGCAAATAAAATTGGGAACCTGAAGTTTTATCTGGTTTTGTTAAGAAAGGCACAATGATGGTCACGACTCACACAATGTCCCGAGGCTGGGAAAGGATTGTATCAAGGGCACGATGAGGGCGGACACTCTTCACATGCACAGTGTCACTATCAATATTCTTCATTATCCATCTTTTCAACGGCCAGACTCTCGCCTCTCTTGATTCTGATGAGTCATATCTTCGAAATCCAGGTTAACGTAATTGGGACGCTGTGATATTGATGAAATGCCGGACAGTAACGGTAGCACAGTGGTTAGCACTGCTGCCTCACAGTGCCAGGGATCAAGGTTCAATTCCGATCTTGGGTGCCTGTATTTACGGAGCTTACACGTTCTCAGTGTGTCTTCCTGTGTTTCCTCCGGTGGACAGGTTTCCTCCCACGGTGTGATTGTGCGCATTTGCTATGTCTCTCAGTGGACCCCAATGGGAGCCGGAATGTGGCGGTTACGGGAGTAATCTCAGTAACCTCATTGCAGAGTTAATGCAAGCCTCTTTCTAACACTGATACACAAAATTAAAACATGGCCGCCAATAATGCCGTGAGGAGTCGATGACCGTGGGAGGACCAAAGGGATCTGAAGTTAATTTGTTCGGCTTTGTTCGACTGGAGCAGGACTGAGAGGGAGAGATTCTTAGCAGGAGTGCTGAGGGAAAGCAAAGTACTGATTTATTTATTTGTTGTATTCCTTGTTTGTTCCGCGGGCTTTTTTTCAAGGTTTTAAATTAAGGGAAGTGACGTCAGCTGAAGGGGATTCTGGGAGGTTGAGTTCTTAGTACAAAAGTCAGTTAACTGGGGGGTTCGACCTCTTTGTTTGACTGGAGCATAAAAAGCAGGCCGCACTATACAGCGGGCAGCGTCGGGAGCGGGCAGTGGACTGAGTGGGAAGCAGAGTGAGAGCTGTAAGGGCTTTGGCTTGCAGGGCTGAGGCGGAAACGGGCGATACAGGACAGGTTTAAATTCATTCTGTTACCCTTCAATTTCGAATCCTTGTTCGTTCCCAGTGCACTCTGAGGAAGGGAAAAAGGGTTCAGTGTTGCATTGGAGCAATTCTTTTTCTTTGTAGCAGTAAGCTTTATATGGAGGGGATGGAAGCAAAGGCAGTGCAATGTACCTCCTGCAGAATGTTTGAGGTGAGGGACACCGTCAGTGTCCCTGCTGATTACACCTGTGGGAGGTGCACCCATCTGCAGCTCCTCCAAGACCGCGTTAGGGAGCTGGAGCTGGAGTTGGATGAGCTTAGGATCATCAGCGAGGCAGAGAGGGCCATATACAAGCTTCAGGGATATAGTTGCTCCAGGGAATGAAAATAGATGGGTGACAGTGAGAGGGGCTGGGAGGAAGCAGTCGGTGCGGGGATCCCCTGTGGTCGTTCCTCTTAGCAACAAGTATTCCACTTTGGACACAGGAAAGGGGGACAAGCTATCAGTGGTGAGCCGCAGTGACCAGATCGCCAGCGCTGAGTCCGTCCCTGTGGCTCGGAAGGGAAAGGGGGAGAGCGGTAGAGCTATAGTTATTGGGGACTCGTTTGTTGGAGGAATAGATAGGAGGATCTGTGGCAACAAGAGCGACTCACGGATGGTATGTTGCCACCCGGATGCCAGGGTCCGTGACATCTCCGACCGTGTCTTCAGGATTCTAAAGGAGGAGGGGGAACAGTCACAAGTCGTGGTGCACGTCGGCACCAAAGACATAGGTAAGAGAGGGGACGGGGATTTAAAACAGAAATTCAGGGAGCTTGGGTGGAAGCTGAGAGCCAGGACAAAACAGGTTGTCATCTCTGGTATGCTGCCGGTGCTACGGGATAGCGAGTTGAGGAACAGGGAGAGAGTGCCGTTAAACACATGGATGCAGGGATGGTGTAGGAGAGAGGGTTTCAGCTATGTGGATAATTGGAACACTTTTTGGGGAAGGTGGGACCTGTACCAACAGGACGGGGTGGACCTGAACCAGAAGGGCACCAATATCCTGGGAGGGAAATTTGCTACGGCTCTCCGGGGGGATTTAGACTAATTTGTCAGGGGGATGGGAAAAGGAGTTGTAGTCCGGAGGTCAGTGAGTTTAGTGAGGTACTGGGAAGGGTATCGTGGTCAAAGGTGGGTACCAGCAGACAAGAAGGTGGGTTGAAGTGTGTCTACTTCAATGCAAGGAGCATCCGAAATAAGGTAGGTGAACTTGGGGCGTGGATTGGCACTTGGGAATACGATTTTGTGGCCATTACGGAGACATGGGTAGAACAAGGACAGGAATGGTTGTTGGAAGTTCCGGTGTATAGATGTTTCAGTAAGTGTAGGGTAGCTGCTAAAAGAGGTCGAGGAGTGGTACTGTTAATTAAGGAGAGTGTAACGGCTGCAGAAAGGCATTTCGAAGGGGATCTGCCTACAGAGGTAATATGGGCTGAGGTTAGGAATAGGAAAGGAGTGGTCACGTTGTTAGGAGTTTACTATAGGCCCCCAAATAGTAATAGAGATGTGGAGCAAGAAATTGCTAAGCAGATTATGGATAGGTGTGGAGGTCACAGGGTAGTTGTCATGGGGGACTTTCACCTTCCAAATATTGATTGGAACCTTTGTAGGTCGAATAGTTCGGATGGGGCAGTTTTTGTGCAGTGTGTGCAGGAGGGGTTCCTGACACAATATGTGGATAAGCCGCAAGAGTTGGGGCCACATTGGATTTGGTAATGGGAAATGAGCCGGGCCAAGTGTTGGATTTGGTTGTGGGAGAGCACTTTGGTGATAGTGACCACAATTCGGTGTCTTTTGTTATTGCAATGGAGAGGGAGAGGGCCATACGGCAGGGCATAGTTTACAATTGGGGGAGAGGTAATTATGATGCAATCAGGCGGGAATTAGGAAGCATAGGATGGGAACAAAAATTGTCAAGCAAAGGCATTAATGATAAGTGGAACTTTTTCAAGGAACAAATACTGCGTGTCCTTGATAGGTATATCCCTGCCAAGCAGAGAGGAAATGGCCGAGTGAGGGAACCATGGTTCACAAAAGAGGTGGAATGTCTTGTCAAGAGGAAGAAGGAAGCGTATGTTAGGTTGAGAAAACAAGGTTCAGTTGGCTCGATGGAGGGTTACAAGTTAGCAAGAAATGAGCTGAAAAGGGGGCTTAGGAGAGCTAGGAGGGGGCAGGAGAAATTCCTGGCGGGTCGGATCAAGAAAAACCCCAAAGCTTTTTACTCTTATGTGAGGAATAAAAGAATGACCAGGGTGAGGCTGGGTCCAGTCAAGGACGGCAGTGGGAATTTGTGCATGGAGTCAGAAGAGATAGGAGAGGTGATGGATGAATACTTTTCTTCGGTGTTCACCAAGGAGAGGGGCCATGTTTTTGAGGAAGAGATGGTTTCACGGGCTGATAGGCTGGAGGAAGTGGATGTTCGGAGGGTAGATGTACTAGCAAATTTGAATGAACTGAAAGTTGATATGTCCCCTGGGCGTGATGAAATGTATCCTAGGATTATTTGGGAGGCAAGGGATGAGATAGCAGAGCCTTTGGCATTGATCTTTGCGTCCTCACTGTCCAAGGGGGTGGCGCCAGAGGACTGGAGAGTGGCCAATGTGGTTCCTCTGTTTATGAAAGGGAATAGAAATGACCCTGGTAATTAGAGGCCGGTTAGTCTTGCTTCGATGTTCAGTAAGTTGATGGAAAAGGTCCTTCGGGATAGGATTTACGACCATTTAGAAAGATGCAACTTAATCCGCGATAGTCATAGAACATAGAACATAGAACATTACAGCGCAGAACAGGCCCTTCGGCCCACGATGTTGCACCGACCAGTTAAAAAAATTTGTGAAGGGCAGGTCTTGCCTCACAAATTTGATAGAATTTTTTGAGGAGGTAACTAAGTGTGTAGATGAAGGTCGTGCAGTTGATGTCATATACATGGATTTTAGTAAGGCGTTTGATAAAGTCCCCCACGGTCGGCTTATGAAGAAAGTAAGGATGTGTGGGATAGAGGGAAGTTTGGCCGATTGGATAGGTAACTGGCTATCTAACAGAAGACAGAGTGTGGTGGTGGATGGAAAATTTTCGGACTGGAAACCGTTTACCAGCGGAGTGCCACAGGGATCAGTGCTTGGTCCTCTGCTATTTGTCATTTTTATTAATGACTTGGAGGAGGGGGCTGAAGGGTGGATCAGTAAATTTGCTGATGACACCAAGATTGGTAGAGTAGTGGATGAGGTGGAGGGCTGTTGTAGGCTGCAAAGAGATATAGATAGGATGCAGAGCTGGGCTGAAAAATGGCAAATGGAGTTTAACCCTGACAAATGCGAGGTGATTCATTTTGGTAGCACAAATTTAAATGTGGATTACAGGGTCAAAGTTAGGGTTCTGAAGAATGTGGAGGAACAGAGAGACCTTGGGGTTCATATCCATAGATCTCTGAAGGTTGCCACTCAAGTGGATAGAGCCGTGAAGAAGGCCAATAGTGTGTTGGCGTTCATTAACAGGGGGTTTGAGTTTAAGAGCCGTGGGGTTATGCTGCAACTGTACAGGACCTTGGTGAGACCACATTTGGAATATTGTGTGCAGTTCTGGTCACCTCACTACAAGAAGAATGTGGAGACACTGGAAAGAGTGCAAAGGAAATTTACCAGGATGCTGCAGAGACAAGTACGTTTCTGGGTGATGTAACAACAAGTCAATTGTCTGCTGAAATGGTTCAGTTTCTCCAGAAACTAATCGAGCGGGCAGCATGCAGAGATCTTCAACTGCATAACATTGCGTAATTTAAAATAAAAAAACATTTTTTGTTCTCTCGTTTCAATTTTACTCAAGTTCAATCTCTGTTGAATTTCATTTTGTACTTTAAACGGCTTTACAATTTCTAATATATGCGACTGAAGCAACTGTCAAACAAATCTGAGCAAATTAATTTTCTTCGCCAAACGATTGGTTGGTGTGAAAAGTCTAAATTGGATTGCTGCCAAACTATGCCCTTATCTTTGTCTTTTGAGAGCAAATTGCTCTTTCAACCTCAAATATTTTGACTTCCTTCGAACAGGAATATGTAGCAGTTTGAAAATGAAAAAGTTTAATTTTGTATCAACTAATTCTGCATTTTTTTGCCGTTGTGGATACAATACGCAGTAAATAGCACTTTAGCTGGCCTAATTCAAAATGAAACAGTAAACTGCTTTGCTACGTTGAGCGTTAACTGTTCTGAACTGTCTGATGCATGGAAAAGGGAGTATTCATAGAAACCCTACAGTACAGAAAGAGGCCATTCGGCCCATCGAGTCTGCACCGACCACAATCCCACCCAGGCCCGACCCCCATATCCCTACATATTTACCCACTAATCACTCTAACCTACACATCTCAGGACACTAAGGGCGATTTTTAGCATGGCCAATCAACCTGACCCGCACATCTTTGGACTGTGGGAGGAAACCGGAGCACCCGGAGGAAACCCACGCAGACACGAGGAGAATGTGCAAACTCCACGCAGAGAGTGACCCAAGCCGGGAATCGGACCCAGGTCCCTGGAGCTGTGAAAAAGCAATGCTCACCACTGTGCTACCGTGCCGCCTCGACTAACTTTATTATACCCAGAGAGACTTCAAAAGTTGACTCAAAGCTGGATTATATTTCTAGTCTTGGGGTCAGACCGCGGAAAGCTTTGCCTCTCGTAGCTGCATTAAGAGCTGGAAATTCACTATCAGCTTGCGTGCAGCTCGGAACGGCCTTCGACTGAAATTGCAAAGAGTTCTTTCACAGCAAGGGAATTGTTTGACACAATTCTTTATATATTTTTTCTAATTTGGCCAACCTTTTTTTTTCAATAGGTTTCCTTTGTCTTCCATCTCTGGAGCCAGTCTCGGCCCTGCTTCATTATTGAAGACCGTTATCTGCAAACCTACTTCTGCACAAGCTGCTCTGCGATCACTCTTCGCTCACTCAGTTCCACCTTTCTGGCAATGAAGGCTTTGACCTGCTATGTGTGGCTTGCGAACAATAGTCCAGCTTCGCAACTCCACCTCTTCTCACGGTGCCAAAAATTCAGAGAGGCCGGGACTGAATTTCGCTTTATTAATTTATTTTGTTCCTGTTAATAAATTATAATTTCAAAAAATGTTGTTTATTAATTTGGTATTTTTAATACTTGACCACACTGTTCACGGGCGGGCTGAATGCACTTCGTGGTAGGTAAATGTATTCACTCGCATTGCAGAACCGTGCCGGAGGTCTGATGCCAATATTCTGCCGAACCCGCCAGATTACTGTCGCTAGTTTCTTTATTTTATTTTAGTTATTATTGTCACATGTCGTAGCGTACAGTGAAAAGTATCGTTTCATGCGTGCTGTACAGGCAAAGCATACCGTTCATAGAAAAGGAAACGAGAGCGTGCAGAATGTAGTGTTACAATCATAGCTTGGGTGTAGAGAAAGATCAACTCACTGGAAGGTATGTCCATTCGAAGGGCTGTTGGTAGCAGGGAAAAAGCTTTTCTTGAGTCGGTTGGTAGGTGACCTCAGATATTTCCATCCTTTTTCCGACGAAAGAAAGTGGAAGAGAAAAAGTACTGGGTGCGGGGGTCCTTACGTATGCTGGCTGCTTTGCCGAGGCAGCAGGAAGTGTGGACAAAGTCGATGCATGGGAGGCTGGTTTGCATTGGGCTCCGTTCACGACGTTTTGTAGTTTATTGCGGTCTTGGGCAGAGCAGGAGTCATACCAAGTTGTGATACAACCAGAAAGAATGCTTTCTATGATGCAACTGTGAAAGTTGCTGAGAGCCATAGCGGACCTGCCGAATTCCCTTAGTCTTCTGATAAAGTAGAGGTGTTGGTGAGCTTTCTTATCTATAGTGTCGGCATGTGGCGAAAAGGACAGGTCGTTGGTGATGCGGACACATGTCTACATGAAAGTCTCGACCCTTTCTACTTCATCCCCGTTGATGTAGACAGGGGTATGCTCTCCTCTACGCTTGCTGAAGTCGATGACAATCTCCTGCATTTTGTTGACATTGACGGAGCAATTACTGTCGTGCAACCAGATCACCAGATTCTCTATCTCATTCCCGCGCTCTGTCTCGTCACTGTTTGAGATCCAACCCACATCGGTGGTGTCGTTAGCAAATGTGAAAATCGAGTTGGAGGGGAATTTGGCCACACAGTCATAGGTGTATAACGAGTATAGTAGGGGGCTGAAAACACAGCCGTATGGGGCACTGGTGTTGAGGATGATGGTCGAGGACGTGTTATTGCCTATCCTTACTGATTGTGGTTTGTGAGTTAGGATGTTCAGGATCCAGTCGCAGAGGGAGGAGCCGAGGCCTGGGCCATAGAGTTTGAAGATGAGTTTTGCAGGAATAATTGTGTTGAAGACTGAGCTGTCGCCTATAAATGTGAGTCGAACATATGTGCCTTTGTAATCTAGGTGTTCCAGGATTTTCTGATAGGAAATCCAGAATAATTTGGATCATCATTATTCAAGCAATTGCAGGTTGAGCGATAATTCAGATAATTCTGAACCAGACTCTGATCTTTCCAGAAAAGCAGCATATATTTATATGATGATCTGCATGAACACAGATAATGTATTACCAAAGCAGGCATATTTTGCATTCATCACATGAAAATTCAGTGTGTTGCAGGGAATTCTAACTTATGTCAGTATGCTTTGCCCGCTACCTCTTGTTGTCTGACCCAAAAAAAATGTTTTTCGCTAAAAATATCTCATCTTCTGCAGTTTTTGCAGTTCGAAATTCTATAGAGATTTCTACCAGAGATTAAGCTGCTTTGCTGCAATAAAGGATTATGAAACTTTTAAAAATATTATTCTCGTATTGATCATTAAATAGCACTATGTAATCATATTGTAAATAAACTTTTGTTCCTTGACTCCCAATAGTCATTGGATATATTTTTGAAACAACTTTTATTACTTGATATGGGCGTCATCGGTTAGGCCAGCATTTATGACACACTTCGAGTTGCCATTCAGAAGGTGGCGGCAACCTGACGTAACCACATGGCTGCCAATGTTCGTCGGTGGTTGAGGTATTAAATGCTTGTGGAAGACATAATAAGCAAGCATCCTGTGTTGTTCTCGATGGTCTCAACTTCTTGAATGCTTCTGCAGCACCGAAAATCCGAGCAAGAAGAGAATATTCCATTACACTCCGGGCCTGTGGTTTGTAGATGCTGGACAGTCTGTAGTGAGTCAGGACATCAGTTACTCTCCGCATGATTCCTAACCTTTGAACGTCTCATATTGTGACATTATTTAAATGGCTAATGGTGTTTCTGGTCAATGGTAACCCCCAGGATATTAAGAGTAAGAGAAACAGCGATGGTACTGCCATTGGTTCCTATCCGGCGATGGTTAGATCCTCTCTTGCTGGAGACTGTCATTGCCTGCGACGTGTGTGGCACAGTTGTCTTTTTCTACATGTCAATCCAAGCCTGGATATTTTCTCAGTGTTACTGCATTTAACAAGGAATCTTGCAGTAGCTTAGGAGTTGCAAATGTTGCTGAACATTGTCCATTCGCATGCAAACATCCCCACTTCAGATTTACAATGTAATTGAGATCAATAATGAAGCAGCTGAAGCTGGTTCAGCCTCCAACACTGCCGTGAGGAATTCCTGCAGTGATTCTCTCCAAACACCACAATAATGTTATCTTTGTGTCAGGCATGACTTGGAGCAGCGGAGATTGTTCCCCTTCATTCCCATTGAATCCAGTTTTGCAGCACTCGGTCTAATGCTGCCATCATGTCAAGGCAAGTCACTGTCACCTCACCTCTGCCTTTCTGCTCTTTATTCCGTGCTTGCAGTAAGACTGTAATCAGGGCAGGATCGAACAGACATTGATGGAACCAAAACCAGGTGTAAATGAGTAAATGAGTATTCCTGACTAGCTGTTGAGCGTCTGATGAAACTTCCATAACTTTGCAGATGATCGAGAGTACACTGATGGGGCAGTGATTGGCCCTGATGGCTTTGTCCTTTTCCTTGTGCACAGGATATACCTCGACAATGTTGTACATCGTCATACAAATATCATTGTGGCAGCTTCACGGTAAAAACTTGGGTAGGGGAGTGAAATGTTCTGGAGTCCAACTCTTCAGTAATAAGAACAAAGAACAAAGAAAATTACAGCTCAGGAACAGGCCCTCGGGCCCTCCAAGCCTGCACCGACCATAGAACAAACAAAGAACAAAGAACAGTACAGTACAGGAAACAGGCGCTTCGGCCCTCCAAGTCTGTGCCGCTCATTGGTCCAACTAGACCATTCGTTTGTATCCCTCCATTCCCAGACTGCTCATGTGACTATCCAGGGAAGTCTTAAACGATGTCAGCGTGTCTGCCTCCACCACCCGACTTGGCAGCGCATTCCAGGCCCCCACCACTCTCTGTGTAAAAAACGTCCCTCTGATATCTGAGTTATACTTCGCCCCTCTCACCTTGAGCCCCTGACCCCTCGTGATCGTCACCTCCGACCTGGGAAAAAGCTCCCCGCTGTTCAGCCTATCTATACCCTTCATAATATTGTATACCTCTATGAGATCTCTCCTCATTCTCCGTCTTCCCAGGGAGGACAAGCCCTGTTTACCCAATCTCTCCTCATAGCTAAGACCCTCCATACCAGGCAACATCCTGGTAAACCTTCTCTGCACTCTCTCTAAAGCCTCCACGTCCTTCTGGTAGTGCGGCGACCAGAACTGGACGCAGTACTCCAAATGTGGCCAAACCAGCGTTCTATACAGCTGCATCATCAGACTTCAGCATTTATACTCTATACCCCGTCCTATGAAGGCAAGCATGCCATATGCCTTCTTCACCACCTTCTCCACCTGTGCTGCCACCTTCAAGGATTGCTAGTTTATTTTTAGTGCTCATACCTTTGCTGTATCCAACTATCGCCCATTTCTCGCTGTCAGATTGAGTAATGGAAATGGCTTATGACTGACAACTGTGATGCTGGGGACTCGGAAAGAGGCCGAGAAGGTTCATGAGCAAGGCAATTCTGGCCGATGATGGTTGTGAAAGTTTCAGCCTCATCACAAGCAAAGGCGTACTGGGCTCCTCGATTAAAGAATATTGGGGCATTTATGGAGCCTCCACTTCCAGTGAGATTTTGAATTGTCCAACACCATTCGATTAAACCGCCAGAACTACAAGGCTTGGATCAGATTCATTGGTTGTAATATTGCTTATCACTGTCTGTTAATTGTGGTTTTTGCTGTTTGCATTGTAACTCGCCCTGTATTGTAGCTTCCGAGATTGTTCAGACATTTTTCGATCTGTCTGGCAGGAGCTTTTGCAGTTGTCATTGAACCAGTGTTGATCCGACAGCTAATGCATTACTTGGCACTTGCTAAAGGAATTTACTGGGTGCCTGCCGAGTTCACCAGTTAGTCTGTGTCCTCACTGTTTAATAACATTTAGTATTTATTTCAGCAATCTAGAAATTGGTCTCGTGGGGAGCCCCACACGCACCTCCCTCCTGCCCATGAGATGACTAACTTTAACTATCAACTTCCTGGTTCCAAATCAAGGCTCTCAGCTATGCACTAATCCCAATCAATATATTCTGATGAAGGTAACACATCGGTTCACTGGTTCTTTCTCAAATGTATGTTGAATGGACCAGGAAAATCAGACTTTATGGGGCAGTATAGGGCATAGAATTTAGAAATGGAGTGGGCAAGCAGGACATCATTCTTGCTGATGAAGCTGTGTGAAACATTTTCAACTGATGGCAGCGAGGAAATGCAAAGTAAAAGTTCACTTTGTATTCCTTTCTTACGATTCTCGATGGGACATTATGGTCTGATTTTGCCATTTTGATTCGAAGTGCTGAATCTGGGAATATTTCAGATCCGACATTTAGACCCGTCCTCAGGCGCCCCCACACGCACTCTGCCTGAACAAAAGCAGCAGCGATTCTGAATGGCACTGCAGAAGCCTGTGGGTGGGGCTCATCGCAACTGAAACACTCCTGCTCTGGTCGGAGCCTTCAATTGCGCATGCGCAGTAAAACAAATGAACCCCCCCCCCCCTCCCCACGCCGTTCCCATTCCCAAATCATTCCCAAGTCGGATAATGTCTTCCATCCAGCACACACGGACATTGCCCCACTCCCACAACATTACTGACCCCCTTAATCCCTTAATGCCACTTTGCCCCCCCTTCCCCCCACCAATCGCACGCAAATTGGGAATGGACCCCTTTCACACCTCCGATCACGAGAGGCAGCGGGCGCCCCCTTATCCCCCGAGAGCGCCATCTGACCCGCCTCCCTCCTCCCCCCACCCCCACCAGAGAGCCATCTGACCCACCTCCCTTTCCCCACTCTACCAGAGAGCGATCTGACCCGCCTCCCTTTCCCCACTCTACCAGAGAGCGATCTGACCCGCCTCCCTCCTGCCCCCCCCACACCAGAGAGCCATCTAACCCGCCTCCCTTTCCCCACTCTACCAGAGAGCCATCTGACCCGCCTCCCTTTCCCCACTCTACCAGAGAGCCATCTGACCCGCCTTCCTCCCCCGCACCAGAGAGCCACCTGACCCACCTCCCTCCTGCCCTGCTACCAGGGAGCCATCGGAAACGCCTCCCTCCCCCCACCAGAGAGCCATCTGACCCGCCTCCCCCCCAGCCCCTCCCCCCACCACCACCACCACCGAGCTGAGTTAGAGAGCCGCCAAAAGCTCTGAACGTACCTCCTCAGAAGCTGCAGAGCCCGAATCGGACTTTTGCGAACTATATTACTTTCACGCTGATTCTAGATGGGTGACCACGTTGGTAAAGTGGGAAATGCCAGTAACGTTGGGCGTCCAGCCCATTGAATCAATTTAAATGCATGCAACTGCATTTAAATTGCAGTTGCGCCTGTCTTGGGTGCGGTCCTGATTGCGGTCATTTTAGGCGCTTGCTAAAGAGGGAACGGGCACGGAGGCAGTCGCGGATCGCGCTCCACGCCTCACGCCAGACTTCATCAAGTTTTCACGCCTGAAAACGAGCGCAATGTGATGGTAAAAACGGGCCCGATGGGCCCGATTTTACCATTTTCATTCGACGTGCCGAATCTGGGCGTCGTACAGATCCGACTTAGAAATCCGCTTTCAGGAGCCCCCATCCGCTCGCAGCCATCAGCATTCCCATTCGCGCTGTGGGTGGGGTTTAGCGCTGGTGGAATGATCGGAGCTCAGGACTGCACATGCGAAGTTAGAAAAAAATTGGAAAAAGCGCACCCGTGTCGGATCTCTGCTGAGCCGGAGAAAGCAGAGAAAGTGGCCCGGCAGTGACAAGCGGGAGTTAGGGTGTATCTCAGGACGGGTGGGGCGGGAGGGCGCAGATGGATCTCTGGTGGGGGGGGGGGGGGGGCAGGTGGATCTCTGGTGGGGGTGCGGGAGGGGGGGCACAGGGAGGTCCGCTGCCACTCTGTGGGCAATCGGTGGAGGGGGGAGGGGGCAGGGATGGCAATCGGTCTGGGAAGTGGGGGCGTGCGTAAGGGGGACAGTGATGTGTGTGCGTGTCCCTTATTCACCCCCCAATAACCAGACCGATCGCCAATCCTGTGCCCCTCCCCCCCACCGATCACCTGCAGAGTGGCAGCAGAACCCCCTACTCCCCCATCAGAGATCCCACTGCCCCCCCACCAGAGTTCCATTTGCCCCCCCCACCAGAGATCCATCTGCCCCCCCACCAGAGAGCCATCTGCCCCCCCACCAGAGATCCATCTGCCCCCCCACCAGAGAACCATCTGCCCCCCCACCAGAGATCCATCTGCGCCCCACAAGAGATCCATCTGCCCCCCCCACCAGAGATACATCTCCCCCCACATCAGATCCATCGGCCCTCCCACCAGAGATCCATTGCCCCCCGCCCCCCACCAGAGATCCATCAGACCCCCCTCTCCGAGATACATCTTAGCCACCTCCCTCCTCCCCCCTCCCCCAAGAAAACGATCTGGTCTCACTCCCTCCCTCACCATCCCTCCCCCAAGACAAGGATCCGGCCTCACTCCCTGCCCCCCCACCTCCCCCCCCCCCCCCACCCACGACAAAGATCTGGCCTCACTCCCTCCCCCAAACCTCCCAAGACAGCAATCCGGCCTCACTCCCCCCCCCCTCCTCAGGGAGAATGATCTGGCCTCACACCCGCCCCCCCCCCCCACGGCACAACGTTCTGGCTCACCCCCCCCCCAGCCCAGACGACGATCTGGCCTAACTGACCCCCCCCCCATCCCCAGAGAATGGTCTGCCCTCTCTCCCCCTCCCCTCCAGAGGAACATCTGACCCGCCTCGCCCCCCCACCCCCACCACCAGACAACGATCAGCTCTCCCCTCCAACCAGAAAACGATCGCCCCCCCCCCCCCACCCGCCAGAGATACATCTGACCCACCTCCTCCTCCTCCCCCTCAACCAGATAAAATCTGACCCCACTCCCCTCCTGCCCCCTCCAACCAGAGAATGATCTGCCCGCCTCCCTCCTCCCCCACCCCCCCTCCCCCACCACTGCTCTGAGCCAGAGAGTCGCTGGAAGCACTGAACGCGCTCTGCAGAGGCTGGAGCGCCCGCGTCAGACTTTTATTTAGCAGGTCGCTAAAAGCGCGGTTCCGGATCGGTACACGCGGTGGTAAAGGGGGAAATGCTGATAGAGTTTGGTGGGCAGTTCATTAATTCAATTTAAATGCATGCTAATCCCCGCCATTCGCGGGTCTCGGTAAAGTGGCGATCTGCGCGTTCGCGGGTGCAGATCGCGGTACAGGCCTCACACCCGATTTCGCGGCCGAAAACGGGCGTAAATCGTTGGTAAAAGCGGGCACTATGTGTCCTCCATATGTGAAATGTTTCCTTTATCTCCTAACATGGACCGGAAATGTTGCAGGATGCAGCAATATCGATAAATCTTCAGTATTTCTGGACATCTGCCACTGTTTTCTCAAACGCGCCAGCAGCGCCGCAGACTAGCTGATTACTTCCAGTTATTTACTGCATCCTTACATTCTAATTTGTATGATGCTGGGAAGAGACACTTTGTCAAAGTTTTTGATTGGCATTCATCAGGAAAACTCTCAAGAACGTGTATTTGATAATGTGAACAATTGTCCAGCAAGATGGCAAGATCAAAAGTTTTGGAAACACGTGACTTGTTACAATGCTCAATTTCCGCGTTGGTCGACTATGGCCCATAACCTTTGGGCCGCATCCCGGTTTAGTGGGATTGTGCGCTGCACACACCCGCCAGGCCAATGCGGATGTCTTGACGCATGAACTTGCGCACTGAGCCTTCGCCATGTTTAAACCTGTGTTTCGCTTTTGTCAAGGTACTGTGCAGTTCGGGAAATTATTTTAATCATGTTCACTGCATATCTTTAACAGTCCCTGTGTTTTTGTCGTAGCTATGTTATATGTGGCCAGTGTCCGTTTTTTTTTACTGAAGCATCATGATTAGCTTCATGTTGGTTTTAATCTGAACTAATGCAGTGCAATGTTCTTTCACTGCTCCCCAGGGATGGCAGAGTAGAGGTTGCTTAGTGTGACTGACAAGTCAGGTAATGTCGCTAGTGATGCCTATGCTTTTCAGAGAGAATTTCAGTTTAGTTTAGTTTCCGTAAGCTGCTTAAAACTGAGAGGAATTACAATCTGTTTCTCCTCTTTGAAGTTGGAGATTTTGCTGTCTAAGTGTTGCTGATCAGATGCTGCATTTGACTTTAGGGAGATATTTCTCTCTTTTCTCCCCTCTCTGAAGTCTGGATTCTGGAAGATGGTCGACACTGGGTTCACCTGTCTCAGCTTTCGCACTTTGAGGATATATCCTTCCCTGAACAATGCTGGCTTGGAGCTCCGTCCATAGGTGCTGCAAAGTTGGAAATCCAGCTTTACGGAAGCATAGTTGTGATTTTGCAAACTTATTCTGAAGACGGGTGTATATCTGTATCATGTTGTTTGAAATTGGAACGACAGAGATAGTTACCCGGTAAGTATTATACTGGGGCATGGTTCAATTGGGAAAACAAGTTATACTCAGTCTTTTTTTGTTATATTCTAGCTGTGTTCTTAATTTTTTTGATGAAAGCACCCTAGTGGGCCACTTGAATCATACCTGGAGTGCAACACCTCATGCTCATCGATTCCAAAATCAAATGTAAAACCGAGGGTCGAGATTAACTTCACAAAACACCTTGGAATACCTGGACTGACTCTTTGGCAAGTAGTTTTGACTGAACTGCTGTACTTCATTCTCTCACGGCCTCCACTTATTGCTCCCATATTAGTTGATTTTTCTTTTATTTGCCCACTCTTTTTCTGCCCTCCCTGCAGCAAGTGGAGGCAGAAGATATTTTTGGGTGAGCTGATTTTTTTGTGTGAAAGTTTGAAAGATGTCTAAAATATCCGTATTGTACAGAACATGAAAAAAAGATTGTTTTCACAACTTTGTCATGACATATGTTTTTAAGAACATAAGACCATAAGACATAGGAGCGGAAGTAAGGCCATTCGGCCCATCGAGTCCACTCCACCATTCAATCATGGTTGATTTCAACTCCATTTGCCCGCTCTCTCCCCATAGCCCTTAATTCCTCGAGAAATCAAGAATTTATCAATTTCTGTCTTGAAGACGCTCAACGTCTCGGCCTCCACAGCACTCTGTGGCAATGAATTCCACAGACCCACCACTCTCTGGCTGAAGAAATTTCTCCTCATCTCTGTTCTAAAGTGACTCCCTTTTATTCTAAGGCTGTGCCCCCGCGTCCTAGTCTCCCCTGTTAATGGAAACAACTTCCCTACGTCCATCCTATCTAAGCCGTTCATTATCTTGTAAGTTTCTATCAGATCTCCCCTCAACCTCCTAAACTCCAATGAATATAATCCCACGATCCTCAGACGTTCATCGTATGTCAGGCCTACCATTCCTGGGATCATCCGTGTGAATCTCCGCTGGACCCGCTCCAGTGCCAGTATGTCCTTCCTGAGGTGTGGGGCCCAAAATTGCTCACAGTACTCCAAATGGGGCCTAACCAGTGCTTTATAAAGCCTCAGAAGTACATCCCTGCTTTTGTATTCCAAGCCCCTTGAGATAAATGACAACATTACATTTGCTTTCTTAATTACGGACTCAACCTGCAAGTTTACCTTTAGAGAATCCTGGACTAGGACTCCCAAGTCCCTTTGCACTTTAGCATTATGAATTTTGTCACCGTTTAGAAAATAGTCCATGCCTCTAGTCTTTTTTCCAAAGTGTACGACCTCGCACTTGCCCACGTTGAATTTCATCAGCCAATTCTTGGGCCACTCTCCTAAACTGTCTAAATCTTTCTGCAGCCTCCCCACCTCCTCAATACTACCTGCCCCTCCACCTATCTTTGTATCATCGGCAAACGTGGCCAGAATGCTCCCAGTCCCGTCATCTAGATCGTTAATATATAAAGAGAACAGCTGTGGCCCCAACACTGAACCCTGCGGGACACCACTTGTCACCGGTTGCCATTCTGAGAAAGAACCTTTTATCCCAACTCTCTGCCTTCTGTCTGACAGCCAATCGTCAATCCATGTTAGTACCTTGCCTCGAATACCATGGGCCCTTATTTTACTCAGCAGTCTCCCGTGAGGCACCTTGTCAAAGGCCTTTTGGAAGTCAAGATAGATAACATCCATTGGCTCTCCTTGGTCTAACCTATTTGTTATCTCTTCAAAGAACTCTAACAGGTTTGTCAGGCACGACCTCCCCTTACTAAATCCATGCTGACTTGTCTTAAGCCGACCCTGCACTTCCAAGAATTTAGAAATCTCATCCTTAACGATGGTTTCTAGAATTTTGCCAACAACTGAGGTTAGGCTAATTGGCCTATAATTTTCCATTTTTTTTCTTGTTCCCTTCTTGAACAGTGGGGTTACAACAGCGATTTTCAATTTCCTCTGGGACTTTCCCTGACTCCAGTGACTTTTGAAAGATCATAACTAACGCCTCCACTATTTCTTCAGCTATCTCCTTTAGAACTCTAGGATGTAGCCTATCTGGGCCCGGAGATTTTCTGTTTATGTATGTCTCTCACGTTGCTTTCCCCCACAAGATAGAAACATTCATCATAGGAGTGTCCAGAATTTCCCTCAAAATTGATATTTTTGCGACTGTTCACAGGTCGATGGTCCCCTTTCTCCTCTTAGAAAAACAATATCTATCATTTAAACATTCCATATTCTGGCACAACACCGCTATCCAAGGACAATGTAAATGTTACAGTCATTGTATCCGCCATGTCCACCATCCCTTATCCTCAGCAGCTCACATGCATCCCTTCCAGAGGCGGTAAATGTAATGTAAAAGTGCTAATTTCGTGATGAATCACAGCGACCCTACAGTGCAGAAAGAGGCCATTTGACCCATCGAGTCTGCACCGACCTCAATCCCACCCATGCCCTACCCCAATATCCCTACGTATTTACCCGCTAACCCCTCTAACCTACGCATCTCAGGACACTAAGGGGCAATTTTAGCATGGCCAATCAACCTAACCCGCACATCTCTGGACTGTGGGAGGAAACCAGAGCACCACGATGAAACCCACGCAGACACGAGGAGAATGTGAAAACTCCACACACACAGTGACCCAAGCCGGGAATCGAACCCAGGTTCCTGAAGCTGTGAAGCAGCAATGCTAACTACTGTGCTGCCGCACGCCCTTTGGCAGGGTTTAACTGACATGTTTGTTCAGCGACTGCAATTAAGGTAAATCTCCTTGGATCTTAGTTGTGTCTCTGGAGCATTTACTTTGTGTGTTTATAAACGATTCATTTCAAGGTGTCACCCTATATTTTGGCTCGGGCCATCAACTCTGACACTACGACTGCTCAGCTGCTCCAGAGTGAAGAAGAGGAGGGATCAGAATCTGCAAACAATAGGTTGAAGTTTTGGAACAATGGATCCGCATCTGAGAACAATCGATTGGAATGCTACAATGATCAGTCAGAACCTGAACAATAGACAATTGGATGGCTCAGCCATGGATCAACATCCAAAAACAATAGACAGATATCTCAGAAGAGTGGAGAAGGATTTATTCTTTTGGCTGGACCGTCTTTCTGCGGAGCATCCACGGATAAGTTTCACAACCAGAATTTATTACTCACTCTCGGTGATTCAACACTTCTATTATCCCATCTTAGCTATTGTTGGTCTCCCGCGTAAGTCAATATATTCAGACATTAACTTGAGAAAATATTTCAAACTCTATTGCTGTTCTTAATCTGCTCTGTTTACTGCTGCTGTTCTATAAATCCAGAAATTGATTCCAGACCATCGATGTTTTAATCCGCTTCCCAGTTAATGAATATGAAAATGAAAGCCCTTGTCTTCACTCATTGTCGCAAATTTTGCTCCCCATCCACTGACGTAATTTGGCCAATCTCTGAGAACAAAGAGTAATATTAAGAACTTTCACAGTCTGTGGCTGTGTTTGCTCTTGGTCTGATTTGGGAACGGGTGTCACGGTAGCACAATGGGTAACACAGCTGCCTCACATGGCCAGGGGCCTGTGCTCGATTCCTGGCTTGGGTCACTGTCTGTGTGCAGTTTGCACATTCTCCCCATGTTTGCGGGGATTTCTTCCCGGTGCTCCGGTTTCATTCCAAGGATGTGCAGATTAGGTGAGAGGATAGGCCACGTCAAATTGTCCCTCGGTGCGCCCCAACAAGCGCCGGAGTGTGTCGAATAGGGAAGTTTCACAGTACCTTTATTGCAGGGTTAATGTAAGACTACTTGTGACTGATAAATAAACGAAACCATATTGACTCCATTAGCAACGGCTGCCTGTTCTCACACACGATCCTATTCGCATTCCCCTGAACGTTTCCGGTGTTTTTTTCAAGATTTGTTATCAATATCTAGTTATCCTTGTTATCAATATCTAGTTCCAGACGTTATTCGCATATATCTGCTCTTTCTACTGATTCTGATATTGTAACAGATCCCTGTGGCCATTTCCCTCCCCGACATTCGTTTATTGGATCACAGATTGCTGTAGCACCGAAAAGTGCGATTCAGCGGATTGTGTGGGTCCTGATATTTTGTCAGGCTTTTCGTAAATAGTTTTATTAATTCCTCTGCACTCCTGAATCGCCAGACTCAAGCATTTCTCCCCATCAAGTGCATATACAATTCCTGTTGAAAAAAATGTTGATTTTACCATGTTTTCAGCACGTCAATTTTTGATCGCAGAAGCACGATGCTTTACGTAATTTCCTTCGTTCCATCTTATTTCCAATTCCGGAAATTGCTTTCACTGTTGTTAATTTATTTATTCCTGCTCCTGTGCTAAAATTTATTACATTTCCCTTCTAGTTGTCGAGAAGGTGGTGAACTGTGTTGTATGCACACCTACAGAGGTTGGAGCAGGAGTTCAATTATTTTTATCAGGAGAGAGAGAATAATGGTGATAGATTCCACATCAGTTTGGCAAGCGGGTTGAAGCGGAATGTTTAGGTCGTGCATTTCGATTGCCTTCTGATACCTTTCTCCGAGTTTGTAATTGTGGTGGTTTTGAGGCTTTGGGAGACTTGATCAATTATTCTAGTATCTCTGCGAAAAGATATAAAATGCTGTCACTGAGCGTGATTAGTGCAGTGAGTGGATGCTGGAGGAACTAATTGCAGTGCGAATCATGTGGACTGCAGTGTCCTGTATTGTGTCGACCTCTTTCACGACTGTTGAAGCTTCAAACATGATGCCAAATTGAGAATTTGCAAACAAACCGCTGGGAGATGTTCGATGCCTTGCGAGTAGCGTACAGCTGAGTTACTTGAAGCAGGATTCCTAGCCACTTAACTGCTCCTGTGGGCACCGTTCTGCATCACTAAACAAGGTTAGTTTTTGGCCATTGATAACCACCGGAATTTTTGGGGTTAAGCACCCCTAATCCCATTGAATGCCAGGAAGTTATCGTTCACCTTTATCTTGGGGGAGAAGTCAATAGCTTTGATCTTTTGAGGCCAGATTCTGGATTTGATAATGTGAAGTGAGGCAGAATTGATAAGGGCGATGAAGGTGAAGGAATACTTAGGAGGCAGTGACCATAATATTATAGAATTCACCCTGCAGTTTGAGTGGGAGAAAATGGAATAAAATGTCACGGTTTTGCAGTTGAATAAAGGAAACTACAGAGATGTGAGGGAGGAGATAGCCAGAGTTAATTGGGAGTGAACCTAGCAGGTAAGAACGGTGGGACAGCAATGGCAGGAATTTCGGGCTGCCATTCGGGAGACACAGCAAAAATGTTGCCCTAATAAGAAGAAGCATACTAAGGGGAGAACGATGCAACCATGGCTGATGAAGGAAGTCAGGGACAACATGAAAGCAAAAGAGAATGCATATAAAGTGCCAAAGAGTAGTGGGAAACCAGGGGATTTGGAAAATCACTAACAGGGGAAAACTGAAAAATGAATAAGCGGAGTGGGGGGCGGGGAGGTGGGGGGGAGAAGATGAAGTATGAGGTAGGCAAGCCAGCCAGATGAAAAAAGACTACAAGAGTTCCTTTTTTATATATATAAAGGGTACGTGAGAGGCAAGAGTGGACTTTGGACCGCTTTGAAATATTGCTGGAGGAGAAGTAATGGGGAACAAAGAAATAGTGGAGGAACTGAATAGGGATTTTGTGTCAGTCTTCACGGTGGAAGACACCAGTGACAAACCAAAATTTCAAGAGAGCCATGGGGCAGTGTGAGTATTGTGACCATTACACAGGAGAAGGTTTTAGAGAAACATAAATGTTTAAAGGTGAATAAATCCCCAGTTCGGATGGATGACATACAAGAGTTCTGAAGGAGATAGCAGAAGAGATACTGGAGGCATTGATGCTGATCTTTCTGGAATCAGTGGAGTCAGTGAGGTTCCCAGAGACACTGGACTGGCAAATCGCTGATGTAACATTCTCTGTTGAAGAAGGGTGGTGGTGGGGGGGGGGGGGGGGGGGGGGCTCGGGGAAGGGTGCAGCGGTGGGGGGATGGGGGGAGAAAAAGCGGAAAATTGCAAACTTGTTAGCCTGACCTCGGTCGTTGGTCAGATTTTAGTGCCATTATTAAGGATGAGAGTTCAGAATACTTAGAATTGTATGGTAACATATGGTGAAGTCAGCTTGGTCTCATCAAGGGAACGTCATGTCTGACACATCTGTTCGAATACTTTGAGGAGGTAACGAGTAGGTTAGACAAAGGTGAGACATTGGATGTTGCATACTTGGATTTCCAGAAGGCATTTGGCAAGGTGGCACACAGGAGGCTGTTGAATAAGATTGAAGCCCATTGTGTTAGAGACAAGGTACTAGCATGGATAGAAGATTGTCTGACTGGCAGAACGAGAGAATAGGCTAAAAGTGTCATTTTCAGGATAGTAGCTAGTGACTAGTGGACTTCTGCAGAGTTCAATTTTGGGCCCACAACTTTTCACTTTATACATCAATGATCTAGAATAGATGAAGGAACTGAGGACATTGTGGCTTCGTCTGCGGATGATACAAAGATAGGCGGAGGGACAAGTGGTATTGTGGAGATGCGAAGGCTGCAGAAGGACTTGGACAGGTCCGGACAGTGAGCAAAGAAGTGGCATATGGAATACAATGTAATGAACTGCGTGATTATGCTCTTTGGTAGGAAAAAAGAAGCATAAACTATTTTCTAAATGGGGAGAGAATCCAGGAATCGGAAATGCAAAATGAACTGAGGTGTCCCAATTAAGGATTCTTCAAAAGTTGGAGGTTGAGTTGATAGTTAGGAAGGCAAATGCAATGTTAGCATTCATTTCGAGAGGCAAAGAATGCAAAAGCAAGGATTTACTGCTGAGGCTTTAGAAGGCTCTGTTCAGACCACGTTTGGAGCATTGTGTGCAATGTTGCACCCCGTATCTAAGGAAGGACGTGCCGGCCCTGGAGAGGATCCGGAGGATGTTCACGAGAATTATCCCTGGAATGAAAAACTTTGGGTATGAGAGCTGTTTGAGGACTCTGGGTCTGCACTCGATGGAGTTTAGAAGGATGGGGGAGGGTCTCACTGAATCGTACAGAATACTGAATGGCCTGGATAGAGTGGGCATGGGAAAAATGTTTCCATTCGTCGGAGATAGTCGTATCCGAGGGCACAGCCTTAGAAAAAAGGGACGATCCTTTAGAACTGTGATGAGGAGGATTGTTTTTTTTTCAGCCAGACGTTGTTCAATCTGTGGAATTCATTGCCACCGAGGTCCCTGGATGTCAGCTCATTGAGTGTATTTAAGGTAGAGATACAGAGGTTCTTTATTTGTAAGGGGACCAAAGGTAACAGGAAAAGGCTTGAGAATGGGTTTGAGAAACGTATCATCCACGATTGAATGGCGGAGTCGTGCCGATGTCTGAATGGCCAATTTGTGCTCCTATCTGTTATGGTCTTATGATCTTATGAGATTGTAACTAGACAATTGTCATCCCAAGGCCGTCAGTTGTTCAGACGTTTCCATCTTTGGCTATTGATGGTGAATTGTGAAAGGTGCTGAAAAATACACAATCATTATTAGACACCATTACCTCTGGCTGTATGTTGGCAGAAAAATTATTGATGAATCATCTGAGGATGGTTGGGTCTTTGACTGGAGCATGAAATACTCTTGCGATGATATACTGGAACTAGCCACTAATGACAAGAGCCCAATATAATTGTTATCGGTAATACTAACCAGCAGAATTTTGTCCCCGACCGAATCAACTTCAGTTTTTCTCGTGTTCGTTGATACCACAATCGGTGAAAAGCTGCCTTGGTGTTAAGCACAGCGACTCTGATCTCGTATCTGGTGCTGAGCTCATGTTCTTGTTTGCACGAAGATTATTAGAACAGAATATTACAATTCCCGTGGGACCCCAAAATGATTGCAACTGAGTTTTCCTTTGCCAGGCAAGCGGTTTCATAGTCATGTTATTGACACGTTCGCCCTATTTTGTGATAAAACAGAGTGGACTGGTGGAGTAGTGATTAGGCGATTTGGATTAGGACTAGTGTTAGTTAAAAGACATGCAAGGGCACCGGTTAGGTGAAAGTATTATTTAGCTTTCCTGGGGCAGGTTGGTGAGAGGGGTTGCGAGTTCTGGGGCACAAAATTGCATTGTTATTGTTAGACTAATGGCAAGGCGCAAATACTTTGCATTATCCAAATTCGCTTGGTGTGATCTGGAAAGAGTTGGCTGAATATCTGTGATGCTGCAGAGTCATTGTGGCGAAGGCTGAGACGGATCACCAAACAAATATTCTCTTTGATGATCAACGCAAATGTTTCAACTTTAACTTTATTTAAAAGCTGTTCAGCTGTGTTTCCCGGACACTGGCCATGTGAAATTATTATACCCTCCTCCCCCAGCACGTTGTTTGATTCTCCATAATAATTCACAGCTCCATATAGCATTCGACACCCTTTCGGTGTGGAATAGTTCAGCTCTGCTTTTCACTGACTGCAAATACTACACGTGGCACACTATTAATCGTGTGCAGTATTTTCATCATCTGCACACATCATTTTAAGGTCTGCCGAATGTCTGCTTCAGCACTGCTTTCTAAAACTCTCGGGACCTGAATTCGATTCCTACCTCTGGACATTATTTGTTTGTTGTTTGTGCATTCTCCTCTTATCTGCGTGTATTTATGACAGGAGCTCCTATTTCCTCCCTCTCTCCAAGGATGTGCAGGTTAGGCGGATTGGCCCTCATCATTTGCGCCTTCGAGTTCCCGTAACTGTAGGTTAAATGGATTAGCCATTGGTAAATGTGTGGGGTACCGGGAGACTGCGGAGGGTGGACTTGTGCAAGATATTTTGTCAGAGAGTCGCTGCAGAATCGTGGGAAGAATGGTCTCTTCATGCACTGCAGCGATTCTATAATTCTTTGTGTATTCGTAGAAACTTGCAATCCCAACAGGACAGAACGAGTGTATTCGGCCCGTTTATTTTGTACCGAATCTCCAAAAGAGCACTTTACCAAGGACCACTCCACGTATTTTTGCATTTACCCTGTTCAATTAACCTAGTTAATCCACCTAATTTGCTAATCCTTGGGCTGTGGGATGAAGCCAGAGAATTGGGAGGAGACCGACACAGACACGGGGAAACGCTGGAAATTGAAGGCTAAGTCAGCCAGGACGAGCATCAAATACGCTCCCTTGGCGCTGTGAGGACGCAATTCCACTGTGCCGCCGTTTGACCTCATTCTTGGGTAATGGGAGAGCGGAAATATGCCGAGTTATGATGTTGCAAATGTTGTTTTTGCACACGGCTGTCTGGCGCTGCTCATTGTTTCCCAGTTTCAGTTTCAAGACCCGTTGAATATCCAGCCTTTGAGCATGGTGGTTGTGCCAAACAGCCCACATCAGGGCACCCGCAGTGTGGAGACGTGGACTTCATCTCCATAAGAATTCTCATTCACTCACGGCTCGATAGATCAGCAGCATGCAGCTGGGTGAGGCTGTTATCAGGTAGGTGCTTCTTATTCTTCTTAGCTACTTCTCCAGAAGAACACACTGCAGCATCTGTTACCCGCCACTCCATCTGCTGTGGTGCCACCGAGGTAGTCGCAGTGATGGACATTGACATCCCCATCCAGCGTGCATTGCGCGGCATTGTCCTGATCAGTGCTTCCGACAAGAATCTGAGTATCGAAACGGAGGAGTAGCTGATTCATTGGCTGAGGGCTGAAGGAAGCCATACGTGAGGGGGCGGGGCTGGGTGTGGAAAGGTGGGGAGAGTGTTGCGCTTGTGCGCAAGATGTACAAGATAATAAGCAGTCGGATTCCGTGACCAATTCGTCTTCTTGAGATCCAGTGTCAATGTTTGGGGCTGCCGGGACATTTCCCTGTGTAACAACCTGCAAACTGGATACAACTATGGCGCCATGGACTCCAGGTCTCCTTGCCATTCTGATGCTTATGGAGATGCAGAGAAAATTACGATTGGTGTGATTATGTCAGACATTTGCTTGACTCGTAGGTGCCGCAACCATCCCATTTGATACACTGTTAATAAGGAGAATATTGCATGGTGGTAGGATTGAGTTTACCGCTATTGTGTTCAGTGCCGAGGTCGATATGCTTCTTGATTTTGAACATATTTTTAAAATTTGATGCATTTTTATACTTTCCTGACTCAACCATATTATTGCGGGTCCAGTGTCTAATGCCACAGGAGATATGAACGTTACTCTTGCTAATGCACATTCGTGAAACAGAATGGCATCGGCACCATTTGACTTCTCGTGCCATTTTTCATTGAAATAAAATGTCAATACTTGCTCTCGTGGTAAGTAAATGCTTGTTCATGTATCATTGGATCACTGATCGTTTCATGATGCCACATGTGACCGCCTGCCAGACATCAGCCACTTATGCTTGAATTCGTTGTCAGAAAACCATTATGGATTTGAGCTTCCTGATTAAATCTGCCATTATCCTTCCCCTTTGGAATCACTGAATCTCCAGATCACTGCAAAAATCGAATACTTCACCTCTGCAACTTTGCGAATTTAGTACAATTCCGATCAATGAGTGATGATTCGAACTGGACACAATATTCCAGCTTCGAACTTATAATCTGTAAATAATTATAATTTCTTCCTCATATTAGCTTTATTTGCCTCTCTTTGATAGCAAAACTTTATGTTGTTTTTAGCAGCGTTTTCTACTTTTTGGTCACATTCAACGACCTGGTTTGAGAGATGACGGCTTATTTTAGTGTCCTCCCCACAACAGAACTGGATTCTGATTGCAATTGAGTATGATTTTTAAGCTCTTCTCTCAGACGGTTTTAAGGCCTTGAGCAAGGCGTGGGGAAAGGTGGGTGGGGAAGGGTATTTAATGGCAATATGCACACTGTCCATAACCTAGCCGCTTTTCAACGACCACTCACCGTCACCCAGTTCGGAACAACATTACCAGCGCAGCAAATATTTCGGAAAGGCCTCCAAAAACACTCTGTCGGCTTACTGCAAGAGCGCTCTGACTGGTGGGGAGGTGTGGAAGGGGAGCAGTCAATTGAGGCCACGCCCATCCTCAAGTTGCTCGGGACAGGGCGTCACTGTTGCCTCAATTTCGGCAGCAGTCAGCTAATCATTGACAATACTCTCTTTGACAATCGTGAGACCATCTCCAGTGCAGAGCGGCTCTGCAGCATTCGGAGCCAGGTGGAGGGGTCCATAGTTGAGAGGAGAATCAATGCTGGCTCCCTGCAAGAATAAAAGCCGTTGCTGTTTAAAATATTACCCACGCTACGTTTTCTGCAAAAAGAGATTCAATCACAGAGGGACAAACAAATGTAAAGGCAGACAGAGGCTGCGATTTTACAAAAAGGTCCAGGCTGAACTCTGTGCCCTTCTCCTCAAAGATCTATATCAGTGAAGCTGAAGCTCACCTTGGTTCTTATCGTCTTCAAATCCCTGCAGCGACTCGTGTGGCAACTCGCAGTTAGCTCTGATCATTTGTGACGAAAGCCATTTTTCAATAAGATGGCCCATTAAGCTCTTGAGGAGCTGTGAACGTATTTCACGCAGAGAAGTTGTTTGAATTTCCCAATACAGCTATATTTCGACAAGTGGGCGGCGTGATCGAATGCTCACTCTTTGTGGGAAAGGCTCCAACTCAGAATGGAGACTTCTGCGTGAACCAAAAGGATTGCCGCTTTGTGAATGTGCGGTTGCTCGTTTATAATCACAATGAATTAGTTATTACCTGTGTCTGTTAGCTTGGCAGTGTTACAAACTCGTTTATTCCTCAAGAGTGGCTTAAATGTTAACAGTACAAGGAAGCTGCATGAGTGGCAACCTCGCGGTAAGATCTGCAGTTGAGCAGGCAGCTGCTCACACATAAACTTCATGTGTCAGCCACTTTTAAAAGTAATTCAGCAATTTGCAACATTCGCCTAATAATTGTTAGCTTAGTTCAAAAACATGACCGAGAATTACTTCAGTGGACAGCTTTGAAAGTGCAGCATGTTCAACAAAAGGCAGTAAAAGTATAACAGTACAGTGCAGCACGCTTTATTGTGCATCCAACCTTAACAACCAAATATAATACGCATTTAAGACAAACCTAACAAAATAAGCGATTTACTTTGGTTAACACTCAGAGAGTTATCCTTACTCACAGACCTGGAACATTTCGCGATTTTATTATTTTACCATTATGACCGTATTGCCTCCACGAAGATACTTGCATTTAAGGCAGGGCATTTTCCTCGACTACATATACAAATTTAACTTTGTGCAACTGTGTACATTTACTTTCAAAAAAGAGCAACTTGGTTCATTACATTCATAACTGTTGATTACAAAACATGCCAAATGCAACATTACAGATGGAGGAAAGTTCAACATCTATACGTACCTCATGGTCCATTCTGCGTTGGCTCCGTAAATTTATCATAGTCCCGATACTTACAATATACCTTGATTGCCAGATGCACAGGAGTTTCGGCACGGAATCTAATCCTGCCAGTAGACTTGGATTGGAAAGTCGGAGATAGTTTATTTTCTCCAATGCGCCTCTCTGGTGCCTGCCCGACAATCACGGTTTCTCAGTACACAGTCATGAACGATGTAATGTTTCAGCCGACAGCGCTTCTTCATGGAAAAGTTTCAGCAGTATAATACCAGCAAGTTTCAGGCCCATCAAAGGGCATGTTTCATCTGTTGATGATTGTTCATCTGTTGCTGAGTCTTTCCAATGAGCAATGGTGGCACAGTGGCGAGCATTGCTACCTCACGCACCATGGACCTTGGTTTGATTATGACCTGGAGTCACTGTCCATGTGGAGTTTGCACATTCTCCCCAGTTCTGCCTGTGTTTCTTCCAGTTGTCTTTGGATGACATATATCTGTAGATTATGTAAATTAGCCGTTGTAAATGTGCACAGTTACGGGGTTAAGTCGGATGCCAGGAACTGGGTAGGATATTCTTTTGAAGAGTTAATGCAGGTGCGATCGGCTCAATGGCCTCTTTCGGCACTTTTGGGATTCTGAGTATTCTATGGTATCATGGTGTGTCCCACTGCAATAGATTGCAGCACAGTGTCCCGCGTCACAGACGTGTCCCGGATGGACCTGGACATTGCGCTACAGTAATCTCCAGAGCATTTTGCAAAGGCACATTCTATCAGAAGGCTGATATATATTTCTCTGCCCCATAACAAACAAATCCAGGATAACGAATATTTTTGCAGCATTGAGGAATAATCTGACAGGGATGGAATCTGTCGGCACAAGGCAAATAATTATTGATGATGGCTTAAAAGTTCTTGTGATGAGGAATCCGGCCAAGTGACTTTCACTGTCTTTTTGTTGGACTATGTGGAGAGGGCATGGGATCCAAGGGGCTGTTGCCTTGTGGATCCAGAACTGGCTTGCCTGCAGAAGGCAGAGAGTGGTTGCAGATGGGTCGTTTTCTGAATGGAGGTCGGTCACCAGTGGGGTGCACCAGGGATCTGTTCTGGGACGCTTGCTGTTTGTCATTTTCATAAATGACCTGGATGAGGAAGTGGAGGGATGGGTTGGTAAGTGTGCCGACGACTGGAAGGTTGGTGGTGTTGTGGATAGTTTCGAGGGATGTCAGAAGCTGCAGCGGGACATAGATAGGATGCAAGACTGGGCGGCGAAGTGGCAGATGGACTTCAACCCGGATAAATGTGTAGTGGTCCATTTTGGCAGGTCAAATGGGATGAAGGAGTATAATATCAAGGGTAAGACTCTTAGCTGTGTAGAGGATCAGAAGGACCTTGGGGTCCGGGTCCATAGGACTCTTAAATCGGCATCGCAGGTAGAGGAGGTGGTTAAGAAGGAATATGGTGTGCTGGCCTTCATCAATCGAGGGATTGAATTTAGGAGTCGGAAGATAATGATGCAGCTTTATAAGACCCTCGTCAGACCCCACTTAGAGTACTGTGCTCAGTTCTGGTCGCCTCATTACAGGAAGGATGTAGACATTATTGAAAGGGTGCAGAGAAGACTTACAAGGATGTTGCCTGGATTGGGTGGCATGCCTTGTGAGGATAGGTTAAGGGAGCTTGTTCTTTTCTCCTTGGAGAGACGAAAGATGAGAGGGGACCTGAAAGAGGTGTACAAGATGTTGAGAGGTATAGAACGGGTGGACTCTCAGAGGATTTTTCCCAGAGCTGAAATGGCTGCTACGAGAGGACACTGGTTTAAGGTGCTGGGGAGTAGCTACAGAGATGTCAGGGGTAAGTTTTTCACTCAAAGGGTGGTTGGTGAGTGGAATCGGCTGCCGTCAGTGGTGGTGGAGGCAAACTCGATCGGGTCTTTTAAGAGACTTCTGGATGAGTACATGGGACTTAATAGGATTGAGGGTTATAGGTAAGCCTATATATAGGCCGAGGTAGGTAGGGACACGTCCGGCGCAACTTGTGGGCCGAAGGGCCTGTTGGTGCTGTAGTTTTTCTATGTTCTCTATGTTCTATATAGTTTTCACACATAACATCAAGCACGAACCTTGTTGATCACTGTGTAATGTGGATGTGGCCAAATTGTTTTTTTTTAAAGAAAATATTCTCCAAGCGATAGGTGGTGTAGCACTGTCCACTTGCTTGTGGAGTTCCTCAGCAATGATCTGGGGCATTTTTATATCGCGCTTTTATCCTGTGGAACCATTTCGTGTTTTTTTGTGGTCCAACGTCCGCCCAGGTGCTGTCGGCTATTTATCGGTGCCGCTACAAGTCGGGGAGAGTGTTGTGATAATTCACTGCACCAAGGGAGCTACACATTGCCATTGCCACCTGAGCTGCCATTCTAAATTCTCAGGCCACCACTCTCCCAAACAGGCCATGTAACCAGTCGCAGAAAAAGAAAATCGGCATAACTGCCAAATAATCTGAGCAGCAATAGATTCATTGAGGTTTACAGCACGGACACATGACCTTCGGCTCAAACTGTCCATGCCGCTCTTTATTCACCACTAAGATAGAAACATAGAAAAACTACAGCACAAATAAGCCTTTCGGACCACAAGTTGTGCCGAACACATCCCTACCTTCTCGACCTACCTATAACCCTCCATCCTATGAAGTCCCATGTACTCATCCAGGAGTCTCTTAAAAGACCCTATTGAGTTTGCCTCCACCAACACTGACGGCAGCCGATTCCTCTCGCCCACCACCCTCTGTGTGAAAAACGTACCCCTAACATCTCCCCTGTACCTACCCCCCAGCACCTTAAACCTGTATCCTCTCGTAGCAGACATTTCCACTCTGGGAAAAAGCCTCTGAGAATCCACCCGATCTATGCCTCTCAAGATCTTATACACCTCTATTAGGTCTCCTGTCATCCTTCGTCTCTCCAAGGAGAAAAGACCGAGCTCCCTCAGCCTATCCTCAAAAGGCATGCCACGCAATCCAGGCAACATCCTTGTAAATCTCCTCTGCACCCTTTCAATCTTTCCCACAACCTTCCTATAGTGAGGCGACCAGAACTGAGCACAGTACTCTAAGTGGAGTCTGACGAGGTTCTTATTTAGCTCATATAGTCCCAATTATTCGCGTTGGGCCCATATCCCTCTATACCCATCTTACCCATGTAACTGTATAAATGCTTTTTAAAATATGAAATTGTTCCCCCCTCTACTACTGCCTCTGGCAGCTTGTTCCAGGAACTCACCACCCTGTGTGAAAAAATTGCCCCTCTGGGCCCATTAGTATCTCTCCCCTCTCATCTTAAACGTATGCCCTCTAGTAATAGACTCCCCTACCTTTTAAAAAATACGTTGTTATCTAGCTGATCTGTGCCCCTCATTATTTTATAGACCTCTATAAGATCAGCCCTCAGCACTATCAGCTCAACGGAAAAAAGTCCAGTTCTATCCAGCTTCCCCTTTCAAGTCAATCTGGCATATCCTGGTCGCATCCTAGTAAATCTTTTCTGCACTCTTTCGAGTTAACAATATCGTTTATATAATGTGGTTACCAGAACTGTGCAAAATATTCTAAGTGTTGCATTACCAATGGCTTGTACAACTTCAACAGACGTCCGAACTCCTGTATTCAATGAGTTGTGAGTTGCTGTCACCCACGCGTTCCTTGGATGAGGAAATTTATATTTTGCTTTACTCCAGCAACAACATTTCATGGAGCTTTCTGGTCCACCGTCCTCCCGGTTGCTATGTGTCCCTTCTGGCTGCCGGAACAAGAGGGAAAGAGTGTTGTGGTTATTCATCGAGCAAAAGGAGCATATTTCCTCCATTACTTTACCCATCCTCATATTGTAGAGGGTGGAGGGCACCTATAAGCTTTAAGGGTCAGAAAGTCAATTGAACAAAGTAAGAACAAAGAACAGTACAGCACAGGAAACAGGTCCTTCGGCCCTCCAAGCCTGTGCCGCTCCTTGGTCCAACTGGACCAATCGTTTGTATCCCTCCATTCCCAGGCTGCTCATGTGACTATCCAGGTAAGGCTGAAACGATGTCAGTGTGTCTGTCTCCACCACCCTACTTGGCAGCGCATTCCAGGCCCCCACCACCCTCTGTGTAAAAAGCATCCCTCTGATATCTGAGTTATACTTCGCCCCTCTCACCTTGAGCCCGTGACCCTTCGTGATCGTCACCTCTGATCTGGGAAAAAGCTTCCCACCATTCACCCTATCTAAACCCTTCATACGCTTGTACACTTCTATTAGATCTCCCCTCATTCTCAGTCTTTTCAGGGAGAACAAGCCCAGTTTACCCAATCTCTCCTCATAGCTGAGACCCTCCACACCAGGCAACATTCTGGTAAACCTTCTCTGCACTCTCTCTAACGCCTCGACGTCCTTCTGGTAGTGCAGCGACCAGAACTGTACACAGTACTCCAAATGTGGCCTAACCAGCGTTCAACACAGCTGCAACATCAGACTCCAGCTCTTATACTCTATACCCCGTCCTATAAAGGTAAGCATACCATATGCCTTCTTCACCACCTTCTCCACCTGTGTTTCCACCTCCAAGGATTTGTGGACTTGCACACCTAGGTCCCTTTGTGTTTCTATACTCTTGATGGCTCTGCCATTTATTGTATAACTCCTCCCTACATTATTTCTTCCAAAATGCATCACTTCGCATTCATCTGGATTAAATTCCATCTGCCACCTCTCCGCCCAATTTTCCAGCCTATCTATATCCTGCTGTATTGCCCGATAATGCTCATCGCTATCCGCAAGTCCAGCCATTGGTCTGCCATGTTGCGATAAGTCTCTGGAACGATAGTGAATGATAAGATGTGCGCCATCAATACCTTCAGATTATTTTTTAGATCAGGTAAAAGTGCTGCTCTACTTGTGCCAAATGAGGAAAGGATAAGCAGACCACTGGTTGGGTGGCTGAATGCTGAGTGACAGGATGTTCAGCTCTGTCGAACATCTTCAATTTCGGGCCCAAGGTCGTCAAGGATTTATTGTAACTTATTTTTTCTTAAGGTCTGCGGGTAAGAATTAAGTGTAATGTCTTGTGTAAATGGCAATGCATTCAGAAATTTGTTATGGGATTCAGTGGATGTTTGTATTAAATATGGACAAACATTTTTGAAGATCTTAAAAAAAATCAATCAAAATTGTTATTTTGTCGAAAATCTATTTATTTACATATGCAATTTATTTGTCATTCCCTGTCATATAGTTAACCTCGTGACTATTGCAGTACTCGCTCGACAAAAGTGTGGTCTCTCCAAATGTGTTACCCGTTACCTCATGGCCATGGCAATGGGAGATCTACTGGTCATTACTCTCGACTTAATATTGAGACATATTCCAATTGTTTTCCGGGAACGGTTTTACTTCCTGATATACATCCCCATATGTAATATCCACGCTATTTTTCTTTATGCAGCAACTGACTGTTCTGTTTGGTTCACAGTCGCTTTCACATTTGATCGATTTGTGGCCATTTGTTGTCAGAATCTGAAAACGAAATATTGCACTGAGAAAACGGCGGCTGTGATTCTCGGGACAGTGACTGCACTGAGCTGTTTGAAGAACATTTTTTGGTATTTCATGTTCACGTCTCAATATTGGCTTGTAAACTCTCCGTGGTTTTGTAACGTTTCAGGCGCTGTTATGTGGTCACCTGTGTGGGGATCAATCGAGTTTCTCCATCATATTCTAAATCCATGTGTCCCATTTCTCCTGATACTGATGCTCAACATTTTCACCGTCAGGCACATTTTAGTGATGAGCAGAGCCCGAGAAAGACTGAGGGCTCGTACAGATGGCGAGAGACCCAAAGATTCTGAGATGGAGAGTCGAAGGAAGTCTATCATTTTACTGTTTGTTATATCAGCTAATTTCATCCTGTTATGGTCAGTGCTTATGGTTTATTTTATATGGATTCGGATGTGGGCTTTGGGGCGTTCTTCCATATTTCTTGATGCTTTTGTTCAGGAAGGGGGCTTTATGCTGCAGCTCCTGAGTTGCTGTACAAACACTGGAATTTACGCTGTGACGCAAGCTAAATTTAGAGTGGAGTTCAAAAATGTATTGAAATATCCCTTTACTCAAATTCTTCAATGCATTAAAATTTGAGATGATCTGACCCATAGCCAGTTTGGAGAATTTGCTCATTTAATTTGATCGTAAATTGAGGGCAGGAGCTGCACTCATGTGTGAACTCAAATTAAACAAACTTACATAAAGTTCTCATTTCATGGGAAATATACAGCAAAGATAAGAGATCTCCAATTATTTAACATGTTTCACGTTAAAATCCGAGAAGGCAGCCTGGCTTGATGAATCAGAAGAGTAAAAGCGCATCATTGGAGCAGTGGTGTTCTGTCCTGCCCAGACAAAATGCCGAATCTCTGCTTGAAAAAATAAAACTCTCCTGTGCTCCGAAATCCAGGGGAAACAAATCACTAAATGGAAGATTCAACACAGAAGTTCGCTCTTGGAACCCCTCGAATATGAGCGATTCTTGGAGAGAATTCCAAGGCGAATTCTTTGGCAGTAGTTAGCGCGGAAACCCTCATGGGAAACATCGTGCTTTAGTGAGACTGTTTGCCTTGTGTTGGGGCAAGCCTCTCAGTGGATAATTCCAAGTCCATGGAGTTCGCTTCGGTTGTAAATGTCAATTAGTTTGGAGTGCATTGTGCTGGACGAAAATGATCCTGGTAATTCAAACACAACAATTGCTTAGCATTAATATTAGAGTATCAAGTTATGTTGTTTTTACTTCCCGATTTCATTCATCTGTAAGAGAGGTCGAGAAGGAAGAAACAATCAATATTTGCCTCATTGTATTTACTTATTGAAGATCTTTCCAACTGTTCCGTCTGATGTAATACACTTGTTTAGTTTCCCCTATCTATAAAAAAAAACACTTTGAGTGAAATGCATATCAGTCGATCAATCTGAATTTGTCCAGTGAATATATTCCACAGTTTTGCATAAGCTACAAAACATCAAGTTACGTTTCGCTTCTGGTTCCACCTTGATCAGTGGTAAAATATGATGTGATCATAACGTCATTTTCGTGGGCAATAAGTGGATTACACCCTTTCGACAGAGAAATGTCACAGAGAGGAAACGGATCACAGATTTGTCACTGGTGTTGCAGGTTTAATTTGGCCAAGCGTGGGGTCGGAAAGGGGAATTTGAGAGTGCACAGTGACTGGTGCGTTTTTAATCAGGAGAGATAGACAATGACAATCAATGTAAAACGATATGATCAATATAAAAAGGGAAAGAGAAAGTGGAACAAAGGAAGGAAGAATGAATGAAAGTGAGCCAGAGGGAAAGAGAGGGTGAGTGTTAAACAGCCAAGCGGAGAGAAATGGCGAAGCAGATCAACTAACAAGACAAAAAACAGGGGGAAGGATACAGTGATGGGGCAGAGAGGGTGTCAATCATTCATTATCTATAGATAGAGATGAGAACAAGGAAGAAAGAGAGAAGAAGATAGACTGAGGCAGAGAGCGTACAAAAGAGATGGTGAGAGGAATAAATGGAGAAAAGGAAATAAATGCAAAGACATACAATGTGTGGGAGGGGGAGGAGCAGAGAGAGACAAGGAGAGTCACATAACTGGAGGGAAAAGCGTGAACTCTACAGAGATAGAGAGAGGTGTCGTGGGTGCAGGGGTGGGTGTGCAGTTGCAGAGAGGAAAAACAAAAAAGAGAGAGTCTCTTCGAGTCTCAGAGGGAGTGGGAGGGATAGAGTGGAAGTTAGAGCAGAGCAGGGGAAGAAATATGAAACAATACAGAGAAATATAGCAATAGACAGAAGCAGGAATGCTCTTAAATAGACAGAGTGAGAGACAGAGATTTTGAGGGAGACAGCTTGATGATGCAGAGACGGAGGGAGACGCAGACGGAAAGCGGGAGAGAACTGGTGTGAAAGCAAAATGAAATATAGCAAGAATTTAAGCGAGGGACATAGGTACAGAGAAAGAGAGAGATAGAGAATCAGAGTGAGAGTTGCAAAGAGGGACAGAGAGAGGGAAAGAACATAACAGTGACAAGCCAGGTGTATAATAATGGGAGAAAGAATATAGAGCAAACAGAGAGCAAGAGAGAGAGAGAGATGGGAAGAGAGCGGGAGACAGAAGGCCTTGGATAAGATGATAGGAAAACGGTGAGAGATATAGATGTACGAGATGAGAAAGAAGCGTGGAAAGGTGGATTGAAGGAGATTCAATGGGGAGAGAAGGAGAGGGACAGAACGTTCTTAAGAGAGAAGGTGAAATTGGAACAGACACAGGGATCGAAAGAGAAGGAAATTATCAAATGAGAAAGGAGGGATAGATAGAGAGAGAAAGAAAAGGAGAGAGAGAGGAAAGCAGAGTGACGTAACGTCAGATGCAGTTCGATACATAGACTGGTGCACTTTTAGGGATAAAGCGAGAAGGAGAGCTGGTAGAGAAACCAGCAATGAGAAATTCTAAAAAGGTGGTGACCAGAGAAAGGGTGGGAGAGGCAGAGAAAAAGTGAGAGGAAAATGGTGGATGGAAGATAAATGTAACCAAAGTGAGAAGAAGAGACATAGAGGGATGAGATGAGAAGGAGACATAAGAAGTTTGATATAGGCAGAGAGCAGGGAGCTAGCAAGATAAATAGAGGCACATGAACATTTGCAAAAAGTGGCACAATCCACAATGATGCCTGCTTCTTAATGAACCAGATCCCAAACAACATCTGGAAATAATAATACACTCCTAAATGACCCATTCAAAATAATAAAGCTCTCCCAGCAAACATTTCCCGAGATTTACACACTGATACACTGGCGAGGTGGAGAGCGAGGGCGAAGGTTTGTTTTGGGCGCGGGGGGAACCAACTGTCACTGTTCTTTCACACCGGAGTGTTCGCAAAGATATATTCCCTGGGTCCAGCTGCAAAGTAAAAAGTCTCTTATCCGGGATCTTGGGTTCATGTCACACTATCGGTAACCTCCACGACTTGCCTGGACTTGCAAAATCTCACCAACTGTCCTGTATGGAGACAATACACAGCTCTTAACCTGTGCTTAACCCTCTCTCCACTCACATTGTCTGTACCTTTAAGACTTGATGAGCTGTAAAGACTCGCATTCCAACCATTATTCTGTAAATTGAGTCTGTGTCTTTGGGCCCTGTTAATGAACAGATCTCCCACTCATCTGACGAAGGAGCAGCGCTCAGAAAGCTCGCGGCGTTTGCTACCAAATAAACCTGTTGGACTTTAACCTGGTGTTGTGAGACGTCTTATTATTTTTCCCCCAGTCCAACGCCGGCATCTGTACACCCAGCTGTAAGTGCAGACAATGATCCTGATGACGAAATAAACTGAAACAATGTCCGATGTTACCTTGTAAGCAATGTCCTACGTTCGCGGCCAGGTGTCCCTGGAGAGGGAGCATGCGGTGTCCACGGGCGGGGTTGACGCCTTCCACGCCCGCTGGGCACCGCAGGGGTTGGGGTGCATTATTGACCCTAATAATCACATTTTAATTTGATGTTTTTAAGTTTCCTTTGCACTTTGATTTCTGTTCGGGCTGTTCCCCCTCCTTTTTGGGGAGCTGCCCATTTTACTTTGTCCTGATTTAATCTGAGTTTGTTTATTTGGTTTGACCTAAAAAGAGGGCATTTCCCGGGAGGTCCTGTAAATAGTCCTGTAAATTCATTCCCGGGATGTTGTTTTAATCATAATACACTCCATTGTCAGCACGTAAATACTGATCAACTCCGAATGTCGCTCTTCAATAATAAGAGGATGCAAGAAGATCACTTGTAACTTCTGACACATTCACCAAATATACATTCGAATCACCGAAACGCCCTTAAGGAGCCGCTATATATATTGACACTCATCTCACCAAGTGCGAAAACTACATAGCCGAGATCTCCCTGTGAATACCAGAACGATCCGGGCGACACCATTAGCACATTGGTACATTCCCCAGACACCATTTCATTGTGGACACCCGTTCTGGAAGTAGTCTGTCAACATGCACACATTTGATCTGGAACTGGGAAATCACGTGGTGTTCTTGAGAGATTTTTTAAATTACTGACACATTTCAAAGGTGAAGAAGGTTGGAAGCATACAAGTTTTCAAACTATATTACCTACGAACTGCTAAAATTCTCAAACACAGAGAAAGTGCTCGTGAAAAAAAACAGTTGCCTTCCTTGCAGTTACCAGTCAAGGATCAAATTGAATTAATTATAAATATGGTTCTCCACGCAACCTGCGCACAATTATCCAATTGAAGTCTGCACAACTGCAACTCCTGTGTTCCCATAAGTCGAGAGGCAATGCACGAGTGCACACCTCACGAGTCAAGCACAGTTTTTCATACTTATGTGTGGATGCAAGTAGAAAGAAAGGAAATAAATACGGATTTAATGTTAATATAAATAAATAGACATGGTCAGTTTGTTAATGGAGAACTATACTCATGTGTTCTATATTGTATAACCCGAATTATGAGTTGAGAACGGACACGGATATAGAAAAGCATTTAAAGCGAATATGCACTTTTGATTGGCGTATGTAAATCACTTGTAAGTGAGCCTGAATACATAATTGTCATGGCATATCATAGAAAGTAACCTTACAGTTTCGGCCCATCGACTCTGCAACGATAACAATCCCACGCAGGTCCCATCCCCGCAACCCCAGACATTTTCCCCGCTAATTCCGGAGGAATGAGGAGAAGAACTGAATTTCTGAGAGTTTAGAAAATTAAGTTTATATTCCAATTTTCTCCGATAACTGATGATTGGTGAAATGCATTGCATTCGCATACGATCAGCAGGGAGACTACTGCTAAGGCGGTAGAACAAAGAAGCGTTCTATTTATAGGGTAACAATCTTGGATGGCCAACTTTTGCGTGATAACCTACCACAGACTCTGTCACAGGGCAGATGTAGTGGTCTGTTGCTATGATCACTGATTGAGGCAGAAAGCAGTTTCTATAGCGATAGATCGGGGTTGGGGAAATCTTTCCTCGGGTACATGATCAGGACAAAGTGTGTTTCCATGGGGCGGATTTGTTCCGATGGCAACATATCCAATTTACCAAATGCAAATGAGAAATAGAGCATTAACTGCTGGAATTGGCCGGAGATACCAAGAACAGAAGAAAAAAACATTTTTCCTGACCGTCGCTAACTTCACTCAATTTTCAGAAATTGTCCCAGATAAAAAAATAGTTTGCAAAGAAATGCGGATAAAATTGCCATTTGTAATATTAATTTAGAAATTAACAAGCAGCATGGCTGAGGCAGAAGGATTGACAAGGACGCCGTGGTATTTTCACTGAACTAATAATTTAGACACCCAGACCTGCGGACACGGGTTCAAATCCCGCCATGACAGATTGAGTAATTTGAATCCGAAACAAAAATCAAAAACTGTTATGGCAAAAACCCATCTCGTTCACCAACTTCCTTTAGAGAATGAAAACTGCCACCCTTACTTGGTCTGGCTTGCATATGACTCCAGAGAGACAATTTTGTTTTGACTTACAAATGTGATCAGAAAATAGAGTGCACTTATGGTCAAGGGTAATGTTTTTTATTTTAATTGTGCTCTTTGTAGAACCTTGATTTTCTTCACTGTTCTTTTTCTTTCATTGAAGTTTTAAGCACACACAATATTAGAACAAATAATATTAAACACCATAAATGACGTACTTTAAAACAACATCTAAAACTCAACTATAAAATGGCACAATCCTTCAAACAGTTTCACAGCACCGAGTGAATTCCATTTTGAATCAGAATTCACCACAAACACGCTTTCATAACCGACATTTCCAAAATTAGCTCTCTTCACCATGTGGTCAAAATGCTTTATTAAAGATAAACTGGTGTTTTTTCGGTGAATAAATATTTTTATTTTCTATCAATTTCAGCAATGCTTTGGAATTCTGTAGCAGAATTGTAGATTTGATTTGGCTGAAAAGCAAGTGGTGATTATACACCTGACTGTTGCACATTGCAGTCATCATCTCCCTGCAAAGACAAACATGGATGGGAAATAATTTCTGGCTCAGCCAACGCAGCCCAAATTAAGAGAACTCATAGAAAAATATGCACGCTTTTCATGGGTCTCAATAATACATACAATTCACTTCATAGTCACTTGTTCAGCGGTTGACCCAGCTTAATAACTTTACCGCCCCGCCGACCATTGGAATCGGAGTGGGTGGGTGATGGACAATAGGATGATCCGTTGACCTCGGACAGGATTTTCCGGTCTGTGGACGAGCGCGGCCGAATAATCCCGTCTATCGGATCTCTATAGTGCAGAAGGGGGCCATTCTGACAGAGTATTTTATCCAGGCCCACTGTCCCACCCTATCCCAGTGTCCCCATGCGATGGCGAATCAATCTAACTTACGAATCTTGGAAAACTAAGGGGCCATTTCGCATGGCCAATCCATCTAGTCTGCTCGTCTTTGCATGCCTAAGTATTGACTCGCTAAGAGCAGGATTGAGAGACGAATTTCAATAAAACTAAACGGCACTGAGAAGCGTCACATAGCGTAAGTTATGAAGCGAGATTATACATAGTGGATTTATCTGGAATTTGCAAGTTCAGGGGATGATCTGATGGAAGGCTCCAGGATATTAACAGGAAAGGAAAGGATAGATAATGATTAATATTTTGCTGATTCTACAACTATGAGTCCAAAGATACGGGCTAGACCGTTCAGGAGAAATGTTAGAATGCACTTGTACACAAAATTTGAGAGTGGTTTCGAACTTTCTTCCAAAAACGGCAACGGATGCTAGATCTATGGCTATCCGTGAGGTAGATACATTTTGTTAAGTACAGTTATTAAGGGATACATGCCAAAATAAATTTTATGGATTTGGACATACATTGGTCATACATTATCTCACTCATTGTTGCAACAATCTCGGGAGACTGAATACCCTGCGACTGATCCGATGTACTTATGTTTCCTACGGTCCTAGTTGCCTGCGCAGACACATAAATATTATTTGACCTTCCCAGATTTTTGTTGCAGATATTCATTAAAGTAAAATAATTGATCAGAGACAATGTTATGTCATTCACAATGAAATGTTTTATTTCAAGTAGTCTCTTGTGCAAACATCAGTCAGATTGGAACGGCCACCAATGAGGCAAGATCCTGGAGCTATCGCCTCAGAGCAATGACAAGACGTACAAATAATTGCTTTATACGTTTGCTGAAAGTACAAATGCAAAGATTTGAACAGCAAACATTTAATTCTTGTGGATCTGAATTTTACTGTATCGAAGACCACTTAATCAGTTTAACTTTCTTACTTTATACCCTGCATGCTTGTAACCATTACAATAATGTAATTCAACATGTAGACTTTTAATAAGATATTATTAATTAGACATAGCATTAGGTTGCTGCCGCACTTTGTAAAGCTTAATGCCATAATTGTTCTCGCATGAAATTACAACGCCAGTATCTTCAGAACAAAACCGTGCAGGATCTCCTTCGCGGGTGATCAGTTTGCTGAATGAATTCTTCCAAACGTATTTCTATGAATTCACACTTCCTGTTTGAAACAACACCGTGACTGTGCAGTGTGATTGTATGCACCACTCTGACCGTGGTCCCATAACTAATAACGTCATGCATCGAGTCGAGTCATCCGATTGGGTTGTGGCATCAAAAGCAACATTCCTGTACGTGACTGTCTTCATGGAGCAATTTCTTGCTCCCATCAGGATGCAGGGTGCCTCGTTGTGTGAGTGAGCGACTGGCTGATGTCGGCATCATGATAATCGATGAAGAAAGCTATTCACACCTGCTGAGAAGACATTGTCATTGACAGCTGTCGGAGCCAAACTGTTGGGTGTTAATCCACTGGCCCAGTTTGTATGTGCATATTTTCGGTTGCACAGTTGTTATGTCATGTTCAAACAAACAAAAATGCAAAATATACCTAAAAACTGAAGAAACACCAGCCGGGAAAAGAATCCAATTATCAGACCCTGCATTTTGACCTGTTGAGGGCGAATACTCTTCACATGCGCAGTGTCACTATCAATATTCTTCATTATCCATCTTCTCAACGGCCAGGCTCTCACCTCTCTCGTGATTCTGATGAGTCATATCTTCGAATTTCAGGTTAGCATCCCACAGAGCCACTGACCATGATCATCGACAACGTTTGGAAAGAGCAACGGAGGCGCAGCCGGAGATCCAGTACACTTGGAGGCTGATATCTCGAATCACTGCTTGGGGCTCTTGAGGGATCACAGTCTTCCCTATCGGCAGGCAGACTTTGAGGACTATGATCCAGATGCTGGTAATAATCCGGAGGCAGTTGTCCCCAGGATAACGAACATTAAATTTGACATTAGGCAGATAAAAACGTCCATGCAACGGAAAACCCCGAATAAAAGAGTTGCAATTCATGTATCATGTATTTCCAATATAAACCTCTGACAGAATCCCCTTCAAAGATTCCAACAATTAAAGTGTTCATAATTATCCGTGGTTCTAAATGTAACAGCCTCTCCTCCCAACCAGGAACCTGAGAGTGAATTACATCTTGTAGCTTTTCTCAGTCATACCGAATGCAAATTGATGTATCAGTCCGTTAGAGTTCCGAATCTGCTACTGTTAACTCGGTTCACGAATCCCCAGGTTTACGTGAAGGTGTTGATCTGGCTGACTGTGAGTGCAGAGAACCGAATGCATTCTTACTGGCTGCCGATCTCTGTCGTGAGGTGGTATAAGCGCTTGATGACTCTATGGCCGTGCATGAGAGATTGCATCCGAGTTAATTTCTGTGTTGGCCAACAACCAATCAGCCAATCAAGTCAATGGCAACCACAAGTGGATATTGTAATCTCCTCGCAATTGACCTAAGAAAGGGAAGTTGAGAATTGGCATGACGATGGCTGTGATCGAATCAGAGAATGGGTGATATTACTTTCTCTTCTGCGGAAGTGAAAAATGCAAATAAAATTGGGAACCTGAAGTTTTATCTGGTTTTGTTAAGAACGGCACAATGATGGTCACGACTCACACAATGTCCCGAGGCTGGAAAAGGACTGTATCAACGGCACGATGAGGGCGGACACTCTTTACATGCACAGTGTCACTATCAATATTCTTCATTATCCATCTTCTCAACGGCCAGATTCTCACCTCTCTCTTGATTCTGATGAGTCATATCTTCGAAATCCAGGTTAACGTAATTGTGACGCTGTGATATTGGTGAAATGCCGGACAGTAACGGTAGCACAGTGGTTAGCACTGCTGCCTCACAGTGCCAGGGATCAAGGTTCAATTCCGATCTTGGGTGCCTGTATTTACGGAGCTTACACGTTCTCAGTGTGTCTTCCTGTGTTTCCTCCGGTGGACAGGTTTCCTCCCACAGTGTGATTGTGTGCATTTGCTATGTCTCTCAGTGTACCCCAATGGGAGCCGGAATGTGGCGGTTACTGGAGTAATCTCAGTAACCTCATTGCAGAGTTAATGCAAGCCTCTTTGTGACACTGATACACAAAATTAAAACATGGCCGCCAATTATGGCGTGAGGAGTCGATGACTGTGGGAGGACCAAAGGGATCTGAAGTTAATTTGTTCGGCTTTGTTCCACTGGAGCAGGACTGAGAGGGAGAGATTCTTAGCAGGCGTGCTGAGGATAAGCAAAGTACTGATTTATTTATTTGTTGTATTCCTTGTTTGTTCCGCGGGCTTTTTTTCAAGGTTTTAAATTAAGGGAAGTGACGTCAGCTGAAGGGGATTCTGGGAGGTTGAGTTCTTAGTACAAAAGTCAGTTACCTGGGGGGTGCGACCTCTTTTTTTCGACTGGAGCAGAAAAAGCAGGCCCCACTATACAGCGGGCAGCGTCGGGAGCGGGCAGTGGAGTGAGTGGGAAGAAGAGTGAGAGCTGTAAGGGCTTTGGCACGCAGGGCTGAGGCGGAAACGGGCGACACAGGACAGGTTTAAATTCATTCTGTTACCCTTCAATTTCGAATCCTTGTTCTTTCCCAGTGCCCTCTGAGGAAGGGGAAAAAGGGTTCAGTGTTGCATTGGAGCAATTCTTTTTCTTTGTAGCAGTAAGTTATATGGAGGGGATGGAAGTGAAGGCAGTGCAATGTACCTCCTGCAGAATGTTTGAGATGAGGGACACCGTCCGTGTCCCTGCTGATTACACCTGTGGGAGGTGCACCCATCTGCAGCTCCTCCAAGACCGCGTTAGGGAGCTGGAGCTGGAGTTGGATGAGCTTAGGGTCATCAGGGAGGCAGAGAGGGCCATAGACACAAGCTTCAGGGATATAGTTGCTCCAGGGAATGAAAATAGATAGGTGACAGTGAGAGGGGCTGGGAGGAAGCAGTCGGTGCGGGGATCCCCCGTGGTTGTTCCTCTTAGCAACAAGTATTCCACTTTGGGTACAGGTGAGGGGGACAAGCTACCAGTGGTGAGCCACAGTGACCAGATCGCCAGCGCTGAGTCCGTCCCTGTGGCTCAGAAGGGGAAGGGGGAGAGCGGTAGAGCTATAGTTATTGGGGACTCGTTTGTTTGAGGGATAGATAGAAGGTTCTGTGGCAACAAGAGAGACTCACGGATGGTCTGTTGCCACCCGGATGCCAGGGTCCGTGACATCTCCGACCGTGTCTTCAGGATTCTAAAGGGGGAGAGGGAACAGTCACAAGTCGTGGTGCACGTCGGCACCAAAGACATAGGTAAGAGAGGGGACGGGGATTTAAAACAGGAATTCAGGGAGCTTGTTTGGAAGCAGAGAGCCAGGACAAAACAGGTTGTCATCTCTGGTATGTTGCCGGTGCCACGGGATAGCGAGTTGAGGAACAGAGAGAGAGTGCAGTTAAACACATGGATGTAGGAGAGAGGGTTTCAGCTATGTGGATAATTGGAACACTTTCTGGGGAAGGTGGGCCCTGTACCAACAGGACGGGTTGCACCTGAACCAGAAGGGCACCAATATCCTGGGAGGGAAATTTGCTACGGCTCTCCGGGGGGATTTAAACTAATTTGTCAGGGGGATGGGAAAGGGAGTTGTAGTCCGGAGGTCAGTGAGTGTAGTGAGGTACTGGGAAGGGTACCATGGTCAAAGGTGGGTACCAGCAGACAAGAAGGTGGGTTGAAGTGTGTCTGCTTCAATGCAAGGAGCATCCGAAATAAGGTAGGTGAACTTGGGGCGTGGATTGATACTTGGGACTACGATGTTGTGGCCATTACGGAGACATGGGTAGCACAATGACAGGAATGGTTGTTGGAAGATCCGGGGTATAGATGTTTCAGTAAGTGTAGGGTAGCTGGTAAAAGAGGTGGAGGAGTGGCACTGTTAATTAAGGAGAGTGTAACGGCTGCAGAAAGGCATTTCAAAGGGGATCTGCCTGCAGAGGTAATTTGGGCTGAGGTTAGGAATAGGACAGGAGTGGTCACGTTGTTAGGAGTTTACTATAGGCCCCCAAATAGTAATAGAGATGTGGAGCAAGAAATTTCTAAGCAGATTATGGATAGGTGTGGAGCTCACAGGGTAGTTGTCATGGGGGACTTTAACCTTCCAAATATTGATTGCAACCTTTATAGGTCGAATAGTTCGGATGGGGCAGTTTTTGTGCAGTGTGTGCAGGAGGGGTTCCTGACACAATATGTGGATAAGCCGACAAGAGGTGGGGCCACATTGGATTTGGTAATGGGAAATGAGCCGGCCCAAGTGTTGGATTTGGTTGTGGGAGAGCACTTTGGAGATAGTGAACACAATTCGGTGTCTTTTGTTATTGCAATGGAGAGGGAGAGGGCCATACGGCAGGGCATAGTTTACAATTGGGGGAGAGGTAATTATGATGCAATCAGGCGGGAATTAGGAAGCATAGGACGGGAACAAAAATTGTCAGGCAAAGGCATTAATGATAAGTGGAACTTTTTCAAGGAACAAATACTGCGTGTCCTTGATAGGTATGTCCCTGCCAGGCAGAGAGGAACTGGCCGAGTGAGGGAACCATGGTTCACAAAAGAGGTGGAATGTCTTGTCAAGAGGAAGAAGGAAGCGTATGTTAGGTTGAGAAAACGAGGTTCAGTTGGCTCGATGGAGGGTTACAAGTTAGCAAGCAATGAGCTGAAAAAGGGGCTTAGGAGAGCTAGGAGGGGGCATGAGAAGTCCTTGGCGGGTCGGATCAAGGAAAACCCCAAGGCTTTTTACTCTGATGTGAGGAATAAAAGAATGACCAGGGTGAGGCTGGGTCCGGTCAAGGACGGCAGTGGGAATTTGTGCATGGAGTCAGAAGAGATAGGAGAGGTGATGAATGAATACTTTTCTTCGGTGTTCACCAAGGAGAGGGGCCACGTTTTTGAGGAAGAGATTGTGTCACAGGCTGATAGGCTGGAGGAAGTTGATGTTCGGAGGGAAGATGTACTAGCAATTTTGAATAAACTGAAAGTTCATAAGTCCCCTGGGCCTGATGAAATGTATCCTAGGATTATTTGGGAGGCAAAGGATGAGATAGCAGAGCCTTTGGCATTGATCATTGCGTCCTCACTGTCCACGGGCGTGGTGCCAGAGAACTGGAGAGTGGCGAATGTGGTTCCTCTGTTTAAGAAAGGGAATAGAAATGACCCTGGTAATTATAGGCCGGTTAGTCTTACTTCGATGGTCGGTAAGTTGATGGAAAAGGTCCTTAGGGATAGGATTTACGACCATTTAGAAAGATGCAGCTTAATCCGGGATAGTCAGCACGGATTTGTGAAGGGCACGTCTTGCCTCACAAATTTGATAGAATTTTTTGAGGAGGTATCTAAGTGTGCAGATGAAGGTAGTGCAGTTGATGTCATATACATGGATTTTAGTAAGGCGTTTGATAAAGTCCCCCACGGTCGGCTTATGAAGAAAGTAAGGATGTGTGGGATAGAGGGAAGTTTGGCCGATTGGATAGGTAACTCGCTACCTTACAGAAGACAGAGGGTGGTGGTGGATGGAAAATTTTCGGACTGGAAACCTGTTACCAGCGGAGTGCCACAGAGATCACTGCTTGGTCCTCTGCTATTTGTCATTTTTTTAAATGACTTGGTGGAGGGGGCTGAAGGGTGGATCAGTAAATTTGCTGATGACACCAATATTGGTGGAGTAGTGGATGAGGTGGAGGGCTGTTGTAGGTTGCAAAGAGATATAGATAGGATGCAGAGCTGAGCTGAAAAATGGCAAATGGAGTTTAACCCTGCCCTCTGCTGGGTACTGTCAGAATCAGATGCACACACTCCGTTCTCTCTCTGGAGAATGATCTCTGCTGCTTCATTTTGAAAGGAGGTTGGAGACTCTGTTGCTGAGAACACTGACAACACATTGCTGCTTAAACAATGGTTTGCAGCAATCTTTCATTCAATGTGGAAACTAAAACTACGACAGTTTTCCAGCTGGGAAACCAGGTCAGCAGGGAAATCACTGCCGGGCTGGAGGGGCTGATGGAATAGGGAGGGAGAGGGCAGGAATGAAGGGTTTGGAAGGAGCTGTCGAAGATCTTCACAATTCAGGATTTCACTGTAACCGGTGGAGCAGCAATGTTTATAGATTGAAATGTTCACACTGTCACTGTCAGTCCCCGTCTGTATCCCTGCAGCGACTCCAGATGTCTCTTTCCATTTGGACTGAACCGATTCATCTCCAGCCTGAAGCAGAGTAAAGATGAAACAGGAAAAAAACAGATTGAACCCGTAACCCTGCACCATCTTCCTTTTCAGATCATAATCCAATTCCCTTTGGAAATTTTCAACTGAACGTGTCTCCACCACACTCCCAGACAGTGAACTCCAGCCCTTAACCACTCGCTGCAGGGGAAGTCCCGGTTCAGGCAATGCTGGCACCAGCAGCAATTTCATAGGCAGCATCTCTGGAGAGACCAGTGAGGAAGACTTGGTTACTGAACACAGGGCTGAAATGGGAGGAGGAAGGATAAACTCAATTCAATGATGCACTTGGCAACACTTGGTACTCTTCCCCAAGGCTACGTGAGTTTGGAGCAAATTTCTGTTCTCTCAGGAATGGACAGTATCTGCCACATCAATCCAAGTATATCGGGATGGAGATTACTGGAGACCTGAGCAGGCGTGGGTTATATGGTTGCAGTGAGGCAAAAGGATATTAACTTGCTATGTTCCGACAAGGTGGTGAAGCATCTTATAGCATATAATCTGAGGCATATGGAGTCGAATGAGAATGAAAGTGAAATTGTAGAAAGGAATGAATCCGGGACCCTGACGCTGTGAGGCAGCAGTGCTAACCACAGTACCACATCTTCACTTAATCTAATACAGTCCTTGAATTAGCAACGGCTGGAACACTTCTGCTGCTGTTTTTCAAATGAAAGGAATGTAACTTTGTTGGGAACACCACACATTTGCACATTACCATGTCTCAAACATCTTGTTTTGTGTTTGGAACTGGAACGTGCTTCTCCAAGCAATTGCTTGAATAGATTCTGTGAACTAATCTTCTACTCAACTTTTGACAATCTGAGCGATTTATACAGTAAATGGAAGAAGCCACAGGAGCATTGATCTATAGAGGGATCTGTGTGTACAATTCTACAGATCCCTGAAAGTGGCAACACAGGTGGATGAGGTGGTCAAGAAGGCAGATGGGAGACTTGGTACTGATTCAAGAGTGGGATCGCTCCAAGCTTGGACCGGAGTGAAGGGGACCGTTTCGGGTGCTTCTCCGGGCTCCGGCGGCAGTTGAGGTTGGGGGACGGAGTCGCTGGATCCATTCGGATGGATGTCGACGGTGGACGCCAGTTCCTGCTAATAAATCATGAGGATCATTTTCACCATCTTCGGCCTTCCGGCTATTTTCCTGGCACCAGGACAATCGGATCAACGGCAAGCAAGCCGGAAAAATGAACTATTTGATGGACTATCTCACGTTAATACCTTTTTGTCAATGTCTTACGAGTATGCTTTAAATTTTAATGTAAGCAAGTGTTGGGTCTGTACACACGTACCACCACAGGCTAAAGATGGGATCCCTATGTTCCCTATTCCTTTCGACACACAGGAAATGGTAGAGTGGATTTTGCATCAAAACGGGAGTACAAACGGAATGAGGGCAGTGTTCAATCCTATAGGCTTCATAAAGGTTAACGGACAGGACGCCCCTCTATGGGTACCTTCGGGCAAAACTATTGCTCAACTTGCAGAGAGGTGTAATATCACGAATTCTTTTAAGAACCATGAACCAACCCAACTACGATAGATCAGATTCCCCACCCCATTTATATTTTAACTGTCACAATGAAAATTAACACAAACACTCACTCTATGTCCTCCAGACTCCTGCAGGTCAGTATGAGGTGGCGAAGAGCAGGGACAGATTGATCTGTGAAGGAGTCTGTTACCAGGGTCAGAATCCTCAGTGACTGGTTTGCACAGAGAGCGGAGGCGAGATCCTCAGCACAAGAATCTGTGAGAGCGTTCTCATACAGACTGGAGACCAGAGAGAGGAATAACAGGAATCAGGCTCAATCACCAGTGTTTTAAATAATACTGCTAATAACAATAATAATGCATTGTATCAGACATTCCAAAAACACAACCTGCATTTCTGTAGAATGAGGAAATTCTCAATGCTGAAAATGAAATATAAATATAATAAACTGGAAATGCTCAGCAGGTTAGCTAAATACATGTGGAGAGAGAAACAGGGGTAAAGTTTGAGCTTCCATTGGAACTGGGAACAGGCAGTGAATTGACAGGTTTGAAGTGACAGCGGTGGGTGGTTGGGGAAGAAACAAAGAAAGGACAAACTGGAATTACAGGAGTGATTAAATGATAAAAGTGATGATGGGACAGGACCATAATCACAGGATCCCCATGTCCTTACTCGGAGTGGCTCGGGAGGGACATGGGATGGTCAGTGGTTTGGGAATGCAGTTTGTGGTGAGGTTGAAGATAATGGCTGTGATTTTACCTAAAGCTCTGAAGTCCCAACATGGGGATTGGAAATGGGTGGTGTGTCCGAGTGGGCAGGATAGGCAGAGTATGAAGGTGATATTGTGAGAGGCGGACAATTAATGTTTGGCAGGCAGGGGGAGCTGCCCACTGAGGCAGCCTGGGCAGGGGGCAGTCCCAGTTCACGCAATGCTGGCACCATCTCCAAAGGCAGCCAGCAGGACTTTCAAACAGCAGCTCTGGAGGGAGCAGCGAGGGAGCTCTGCTTATTGAATGAAGGACTGAAATGTCAGAAAGCAGAGCAAGGCTTGCCCCCCCCCCTCCTCCCACTCCCTGGAGGGGTTCCTCCCGGCTGCTCAGGCTCAGAGGGAGGTCCTGTTCCCTCAGGATGGGAGGAGATTATCCCATCGGTACAAGCCAGTATGGATGGAGCTTGCTGGGAGGTGAGCAGGTTTCAGACACGTGGTTACAGAGTGGAAAAGGATCAATGTCCTGATGTGTTCTGCCACGGTGAGTGCAGCACAGCCTGATATGTGACTAAGTATGAGAGGGAAATTGTGGAAAGAACATCTCCAAACAGACACTGGCAATGCAAAGTACTTGCAGAATCTCACTGGCTGTCCTGTCTGGAGACAATACACATCTCTGTAACCTGTGCTTAATGTTCCCTTCTCTCACATTATCTGTCTCTTTAAGACCTGGTTGGCTGTAGGGATTCGCATTCTAATCAGGATTCTGTAACTTGATTTTGTGTCTCTGTGTCCTGTTTAGAGCAGATTTCCACTCCATCTGACGAAGGAGCAGCGCTCTGAAAGCTAATGGTATTTGCGACCAAATAAACCTGTTGGACTTTAACCTGGTGTTGTTAAAACTCTTACAATGCAAAGGCAGCAGCATTGACTGTCAGAGACATGTCCGTTAGGCTGGCACCAGCATAGGCTCGAGCAGGGCTGACCAACATATGCACTGGGCAAACACACGTCAATGTTTTTCTCACTCAAGGGGCCGATGAGTAAATTTCAGAATGATAAAGTTTGGCACAACAGAAATTTCAATTGAAAACTAAACTGAGATATGAAAAGAAACAACTTGCTGAGCACAATAATGAGTAATAAATAAAGATGATTATTAGAGTTTAATCCTCATCAATCACAAATTGTTTCTCTCCCACATTTGTTGCAGATTGGCTCAAAAACCTATCAGCAGCAAACATGGGAAAGAACCAGCCTGTGATTGGAGGAGCAGCTCCATACAGATTCTTCCATTCAAACTGAACTGTGTGACTGAGATTCTGGAAACTCGCTCCGGGGGCCGCATTGAGGGGCTTCGAGGGTCACATGCGCCCCTTGGTCCACACGTTGGACACCCCTGGGCTACTGCGTGTGTTTGATGGGTGAGTAACAATTTATGTGCTTGGAAAGAGCGCAAACATCATCAGGGAATGAGTGAAGAAGAGTGGAGACATCCAGGTCTTGCCGTCCTTACACCAATGGAAGATGAAGTCATGGATCAGGAAGGCCTGGGGGCAGAGTGGGTAATTGCTGCTGGTGAGATGGGTTGAGTGGGTGGCCTAATGAATGGGCACAGGAGAGCGTCTGGTGAGGACGAAACATAGAGCTTGTTTATCCATCACTGGTCAGAGAGAGCAGTCGGAAGGACGTATTGGGATAAGAACAAAATACCTACGAGCAGCAGAAGGTCATTCAGCCCCTCGAGCATACTCCATCACATCTGATCTAATTATAGTCTCAACTCTTTTCCCCGTAACCCTTGATTCGCTTCTCAATCCAAAATCATTCTTAACTCAGCCTTGAATATATTCAATGACTCTGCCGCCACTAGTCTCCAGGGAAGAGAATTCCACAGACCAGCCACCATCTAAAAAATAAATTTCTCCTCATCTCAGTCTTAAGGGACTGACAATTACATTTTCACATCTATCCCCTTGTTCTGGTCTCTCTTACAAGACGAAACAGCCTCTCAGCAACCACCCCGTCTCATCCCCTCAATGCGATCACCTTTTAATCTTCTGAACTTTCATAGATATTGCTCCAATCTGCTCACATTTTCCTCGTGAAATAAACCTGTCCATCCCTGGAATCAGCCGAGTGAACTTTCTCTGAACTGGTTCTAATACAATTCTATCCTTTTTTAAGTAAAGAGCTCAACATTATACACATTTCTCCAGTTGTGATCTAATGAAGGTCGTGTAAAGCTGCAGCAAAATATTCTTACCCTTACCTTCCATTCCTACTGCAGTAAGAACGTTAAGAAACAGGAGCAGGAGTCATGCATTCTGTCCTTCAAATCCTCTCCATCATTCCATGTGACCATGGCTGATCCTCTGCTTCAACACCATTTCCAGCATTATCCCTGCATTCCTTGATTCACCAGCATTCTAATGGGAAACAAATACCCCTCATCTCAGCCTAAATAACTCCCCCTTATTCTCAGACTGTGTTCCAGGTTTCAGACGCTCCAGCAAGGGGAAACATCCTTTCTTCATCTGGCCTATTGAACTCCGTAAAATAGTGTTGGTTTGAATAAGTTCAGCTATCATTCTTCTAAAGGCTTGAGAATAAAGTATTTTTGTTCCTCATAGGACAACCCATCTGTTCCTGGACCTATTTTAGTGAACCTTCTTTACAGGCCAAGTACATCTTTGCTTCGATCAGGAGACCAAAACTGTACTCAATACTCCAGGTTGGTCTCAGCAAGGCTGCATATAATTGCAGGAAGACATCTTTTCCCTCAATTCAAATCCTCTTCGAATAATGGCTAACATATTGCTCACATCTTAGCTTTCAGTGCCTCATGAACAAGGACATCAAAATATCTTTGGAGTTGTCTTAATTTCTGTATTTTCTACAAAATTAAATAACCTCACATTTTTCCACCTTGTCGTCCAGCTGGCAATCCTTTGGCCGCTCCCTGAGCCTCTCCACATCCCCTTGAAACATCTTTGCATCCTCCTCACAATTCAGATTTTCACCTAGTTTTCCAGTATTTGCAAATTTGGAAATATTATATTTGATCCCCACATCCATATCATTGATAAAGATTCTGAATAGCTGAGACCCAAACACTGATCCCTGCCGTACTCCACTAGTGAGAGGCTGTCAACCCAAAAATAACCCATTTATTCCAACTCCTTGGTTCTGTCCATTGATCAGTTCTCAATCTATGCTGGTATATTCCACCCAATTCCATGTGCTGCAATTTTATTGAGGTTTGCGACAAACCAGGCTGAGAGAATCAGCCTGAGTGGCGACATACGATAGGGCAAGGGGAAAGCGAATGGTAATTTTTCTTGGGAGGGGAGGGGGGTGGGTGGCGCGGGGGGTGGGGGGGGGGGGTAGGAGGGGACGTTGTGGGGGGTGGGGGGCACATGATGGTGGGTAGAGTCGATTATTCAAATATGCTGATCCCGAATGTGGTTGGCTCTCCAATCTGTCTCAGGGAATATACCGTTTTGATGTCAAATGTCCAAGTGGTGACAGATGATGTGCCTGGAGAATGCAGGAAAAAAACAGCCAAACTGTTTGTTACCAATAACTATATTAAATAATGTTAAACTAGTCACGGCCAGTCAACTGACCATTGTTGTTTTGAAGCCCCGGAATCCAAAAATCGAAACGGGTTAACGTAACCTGTTTGTTTAGTGACAGAAATTAATTTCATTCTCCATGGATTCGTGACAATTATGCCTCACGGGAGGGCGTCATTGTTTCATTAATAAGGGAGTCACCTCGATAAGTTATGAACTGGTAACAGCAGCAACAGGAAACGGTGGCTCAAGTGAGAGTTATGGGAGGGATTGGAACTGTAGTTTGAAAGATGACAACAATTGATCCAATTCTGAGAACAATAATTTGGGACGGTTCAGCAATGGATGAGAATCTGAGAACAATAGTTTGGGATGATACAGTAATGGATCAGGATCTCAGAACAATAGATTCGAATGTTACAACATTGGAAAGGGGTTTATCAGTGTGGCTTCACGTTGGCACAACAGCCAGATGGATGGAGACACGGATCGAATACGCACTTTATGTTATTCAGTGCTTTTATTATCCTGTTCTCGCTCTGATTGGTGCTCCTTGTGATTTTCTCTGTCCATGTTTTAATGGTATACGTAACGATGATCTGTGCTGCTGTTCCTATATCTGTAAGTTGGATGAAGGAACGATATCTATCAATTATAAATTTGCTAACGATATTAAGGTAGGCAGGGAAGTAACTGTGAGGACACTAATGAAGAGTGTGAACATATTGTATGTTTGAACGTTAATCCTGGGTTTATAATTGAACATGTCCAATCCAACACTTTGTTGTGAATTTGATTTCTGAATTTTCTAAAATTTATTATGTCACCATTTAAAGAATACTATACAATTCTGTTTCTCCATCCAAAATGGATAAATTCACATTTAATTGCATTATACCATTTTTATCGACGTTACATTGCATTCCCTATGTATTAGCCCACTTAATCAACTTGTTTAAATCACCTTGAAGCCACACAAACACACACCCACACACCCACCCACACACACAGACACACACACTTGTGATGGTTCTTCAGCGGGATTTGGACAGGCTGTGTAAATGGGCAAGGACAGGGCAGATGGAATATAACGTGGATAAATGTCTAGTTCTCCAATTTTGGTAGAAAATACAGAGAAACAAGGTAATTATGCAATGGTGCAAAATTGGAAACAGATGATGTCCAGAAAGTTCTGGGTGTCCTTCTGCATGGGACTCTAAAAGCCAGCATGCAGGGACTGCAATCATTAAGCAAGGTTAATGGTCCGTTGGCCTTCATCGCAAGGGGATTTGTGTAAAGCAGTAAAGATGCCTTGCTGCAATTGCACAGAACCTTGGCCAGACCAGACCTGGAGCATTGTGTATAGTTTTATTCTTCTTAACTCAATTAGGATTTGCTTGCTCTACAAATCTGCATTAAATTTTATTTTCTCATTGTGAGATATAATATTTCCACTTATTAAATACAGCATCTTCAGCAGCATCACAGTGGGAGGGCCATTGGGATTTTTAACTGGAATCCTCAGATGTGAATTCCTTCAGATAGAAAGTTAGAATTCATGAAGTGAGATTAAATGCAAACTGGCCAGTATATTCTGCTTTCTGTTAACTCCCCTCTCACCTCATCAATCTCTCTCTCACCCCATCTGCTCGTCCCTTACCCAGTATCTCACTCCCTCAACTCCTTTATTCCTTCCCCCTCTTACTCTGTCGTTTCACACTATTCCTTCGCACCCTAAAACCCTTCTCGCACTCACTCACTCTTCCCCTCACTTTCTCTTCCCTCACATTCTCCCCAACTCTTTTCCCGTTACACTCTTTACCCGTCGCTCTATCCTCCTCTTGCGCTATTCCGCCTTGCTCTCTCCAGTGAGCTTATCAGTGTGGCTTCACGTTGGCACAACAGCCAGATGGATGGAGACACGGATCGAATACGCACTTTATGTTATTCAGTGCTTTTATTATCCTGTTCTCGCTCTGATTGGTGCTCCTTGTGATTTTCTCTGTCCATGTTTTAATGGTATACGTAACGATGATCTGTGCTGCTGTTCCTATATCTGTAAGTTGGATGAAGGAACGATATCTATCAATTATAAATTTGCTAACGATATTAAGGTAGGCAGGGAAGTAACTGTGAGGACACTAATGAAGAGTGTGAACATATTGTATGTTTGAACGTTAATCCTGGGTTTATAATTGAACATGTCCAATCCAACACTTTGTTGTGATTTTTGATTTCTGTCCCCCCTCACTCTTTTTCCCTTCGCATTATTCCCGCACTATGCGATGCCTCAAAATCGCCCCTCACTGTCTTCCCTCACTCTGTCTCCCGTCACACCCACATGCACACATGCATGCACACACAACCGCACTGAGACAAACAAACACACATACACTCACGGTCGCACACATACACACACATATATATAGGCACACACAAGAAGACACATACACACAAACACATGGAACACACAACGCTGCAGACACAGAAACACAAACTGAGACAGAGACACACACGCATGAACACACACAATCACATGAACACATACACAAACAAAAACACACACTTGGAAAAACACACACAGGCACACGCACAGAGATACACTCATAGAGACAGACACACACAGACACACGCACACAGACAAACACAAACACTGAGACACACGCACTGACGCACACACAAACACACATGGACACACAACACTAAGGAACACACACAGATACTGGGACATACACGCAGGCGGGCACGCACACACACACACACACACACACACACACACAAGCACAAACGCACACAGATGCATACACTGACACTGGGGCAAACACACAGCAACGTGCAGCAAGCACAAACATAGTCATATGCGCACACACAGACACACAAACACTCTCACACGCAGACACACACAAATACATAAAAACACACCAAGACACGCGGCCAGACAAACACAGACGCATAAACATACACACACTCACAAACATAGACACGCACGCACAAACATACACACATGCGCGCGCACACACATACGCGCGCACACACACAGACACACCTCTGTGTCAGTGGGCATTTTCTCAAGTCTGGATCTATCCCTTCTGTTCCTGAAAGGGTAAACGTCCCTCATGAAAAGCATGATGGTTTTTTTAAAACGAAGCCCCTGATCTTGCTGAGCAAGATACAAATGATGCAGTCAAAACTGTGGAGTGCGTTTGAAATGTGGTCAATTTGTACACAGAGGTACAGAGTGAGACAGAGTGAGGATGGGACATTGAAATCCACATCCAGGGACCCTCAGAATTAAATGGAGACCCTGTCCCCCATTTGGAACCCCCGCACCTCAATAGCAGCTTGTACCTCTCCCTCTGCCTTAACACACAACATTCAGCCGCTTCTATCTCTCTCCCTGATTATTTTTCTCTGTCTTTCCCGCTCTCCCTCCATCTGTTTCCGCAACATTGCTGTCATGTAGAAAGCCACACACTTGTCCTCTTCACACAGCAAGATTCCAGAAACGGCAACATGCTGACAGCAAAAAACCCTCTTCGGTCCAATAGGTACCCCGAAATGTGAAATTAACAACCTCCCTTTCCGCTGTTTTCAAGTTTAGGAACTGTTTAAATCAATACATTCAGGCGATACTTTGTATCTGATCTCTTTATGCTGGCTTATGTCACGTTCACCTCTTGTCCTTCGCAGCCTTCCTCTCGCCCTGTCTGACCTCCTTGTAGAAGTAGAGCTCTGGTTCTTCTGCTCTCTCTCTCCCTGCGCCGCGCACATCCCTCCAATGCAGTTCATTCCTGCAGACAATTCCCTTCACCTCCTCCCCCCATGTCACATCTCACATTCATATTCATATTCTTGAGCTGGATATCTGTCATATCCCTGCTTACCGGACCACCATGTTCCTGTCCCTATGGATTTTATTTTAACTGTTGTTTCAATCAATGTACTGAGCAATCGTTACAAACGGATATTTCAGCATTTTCTTTAACTCTGTTCTGACCTTGGGCTGAGCGGCCACATAAATAAAGGTATTTGTGCAGCAGCTTAAACTCTGCAGCATATAGGCGACTGACTCAAAGATACCATAACCACTGTAATCTAAAAAGAGTTCTGGCACACCAAGCATATATAAAACATAGAATAACCACAGAATTATGAAGTTGCTGGATATGGCAAAGAGTAAAATAATAGACTTCTTTCTACTCTCCATCTCTGGGTCACTGTGTTTGTCTCCCTTGCTCTGACCCTTCAGTGACCTGCGAGCTCGGTTGGCCATTAAAATGCGTCGGAAAATCAGAGCGTTAAGGATCAGAATTACTGCGAATGGGATCATTGGAGTTAATGCTGTTGAAATGTTAGCGAACCCCTGCCATCTAGGATCAGTGTAAAATATTATCTTACTTTTACAGTACCACGATACATTGTTGATTACTTTACTGGGTTCAAACCTTAAGCAATGCGTCACATTTTTCGACAGAGTAGAATGGTTGTTGTTGCAAGAACCACAGCCGCAGTTTTCTCGGTGCAATATTTAGCTTTCAGCTTCTGGGAATCAATGGCGATAAATCGATCAAAGGTGAACATGACGGTGAACCAGACAGAACAGTCTATTGCTGCACGGCGAAGGACAACACTGCATACGGGGGTCAAGTCCAGGAAACACCGTGGGTAATAATAGAAGGTGAACCGCCTCAGTTTGATGTCAGTTATAATGACCATCAGATCCCCGGCTGCCATGGCCGCCATGTAGCGAGTGGTGCAGCTGGAGAGGCCACACTTCCCCCGGAGCAGGACCAGAATCGCCATTAAATTAACTGTAGACAGAGAAGGAAACAGAACATGGAAATGACACAGCAACTCTGATGAACATATTGTTTCATGAGGTAGTCACGCCTCTGAGAAGACCAACACTTTTTGTGAAAGCCCAGTTACCTTTGCGAACGTGAGCAGCCTTTTTCAACTGACAGTGAGGTAACACGAAAGTCTCACCATCTGTTCTGGCCCCACCTCTAAGTAAATTCCATCACCAACCATTGAACTTCGAACTTTCCTGCGATGACAGGAATTGTTTTAATTTCAAACTCCCCAAAACCTCCCTGGATCCCTCTCCCTGCTCTTTCCAGGTAAGCGAGTGGCCCTGAACCAGTGTTTGGATCGATATTGTCCCTGATAGATCCTTGCATGGAGGGGAAGAGTTACAGATAAGATTTCAAACTGAGGATGCATGAGTCCCATTGGTGGATTGCTTGGTTGGTATTGGATACTTGAGATTTGCAGTCTCCACTGTTAAAAGTGAATGTTAACTCTTCATTTGATGGTAACTATGACCTCTATCGCCAATCATAAATGACCCCCCACCACCACCATTCGTCCCATTCGTCCTCTTACTATCTGTTATTCAAATTAAAACTGTGATATTCTCTTACCGCAGGATGCCATTATTTTATCCTGCTTTCCCTTTGCTTCTCTTATTTGAGTTGTTTGCAAGTGCTCTTCTCATTCGACAATGAATCTGGTACTTCGTCACGTAAACATCCTCGATCTTTTCTTACTTTTTCTTATTGAACTTAATCCCTGTCTTTCTCGGTATGCAGTGAGCACTGTAATTGTTCTCTCTGCCTCTCCCTTTGCTGGGAATAAACGTTGACTGTGGCCGAATTATCCCTGAGATGATGATGGCCCATTCCAGAGGTGCTGCTTCTGCTGTCTCCTGTCCATTGCACTTGATCACTTGAACACTGCTGATAGTAAACATAACTACTCAATATACAATTTTCAATGCCATTATTCCTTTCAATTTTAATAAAAGCAACTGTTTCAACAAACCATACCATCATTAATAAACCACAACTCTTACCACTATTGATACATTGTAAAAATATCAATAAACCTCATCAACATTGAAACATATTGCCAAATAGATAGCCTGATTCTTGCATTAATAATATTATAAATATGAAGAATTGACTTCCATAGTGTAATTAGTTTCAGTAGGATTAATAAAACTTTAAATAACACGAAAGTCTCACCATCTGTTCTGGCCCCACCTCTAAGTAAACTCCATCACCAACCATTGAACTTCGAACTTTCCTGCGATGACAGGAATTGTTTTAATTTCAAACTCTCCAAAACTTCCCTGGATCCCTCTTCCTGCTCTTTCCAGGTAAGCGAGTGGCCCTGAACCAGGGTTTGGATCGATATTGTCCCTGATAGATCCTTGCATGGCTCTTGTTCCCGCTTCCATTCCCCACTCTCCACAAGCCATGGAAAATCACATTCTTGATTCTGGTTTTCTCCTCTCCCCAGTAGGTCTCCTGTGCTGCTAAGCAAACTCATCTCATTCCGCCCCCACCAACAACGAAGTGATAATGTGCCATCGCTGCCAGACTAGTTGAGATGTTTCCACGTTTGCTATTTCAATGCCTGTTTTTCAGCATCAGCGGTATTTTACTTTGATGTTTTTGAGATCTTGAGGGCTCTTGAAAGAATGGGTACCAAGTGTGTGCTTCCTCTTAGAAGGAAGACTACAAATGGATGTCCCAAGTCAAAATAAGAGGTCTCTCTTTGTATTGGGAGGTGAAGAGATTATTTATATCAATCACAGAAAGTGATTTGTCTGTGAGTCTGTTCCCCAGAAAGCTGTAGCAGTTGTGACATTCAATGCATCCAATGCTGATTTGAGTAGATTTATTTGATAAATAAATTACTCAAGTGTTAGTGCGGGAAGGGAGGAAATTCGAATTGAGACAAAGTCATGTTAGTCGTGATCTTATTGAATGGTGGGGAAGGTACGACTGCACTACTCCTGTTCCATTATCACATGTTCCGATATTCACAATCAGCACAATTTCCCAGTGACTGACAGCCCAAGTTTTACATGGTCACTGCTGTCAGGAGTACCCCTCCAGTTAATGACAATCTAACATAGAATCGCAGATGTCCGGATTATAATTTTCCGTCGGAAACTTTCCGCGTTCTGATGTCGAATTCAACAATATGTACTGTGAGACTGAAGAAATAATCTCTTGATAATTGATCAGAATTGTGACCACAAATTGATTTTCCGTGCAGGTACCAGAATTAAACCGTGCAAGCGATTGGGAAAATATCATAGATATGTGCACAATATTCAGCACCAGATCTGCGTATAACACAGTAAACAGCATATGGCACATCAAACAGATTAAAACCAGGCACAGACTCACACATAGATTCACACAATTTCAATGGATTTGTGATTTACCAGGAATACCAACGACAGCAAGGACCGTATAGAATATTTTCCTGACACATTGTATTGGAAGATGCATTGTATTTCGTGTAGTGGTCTATCTCTCTGTATACTGGTGGGAATCTGCCTCAGATAAACTTTGAGTTGTTTTCAGAAAGTCTTTAACAGATAACCTGCGGAATGTCCACTGGGTATTGAAGTTACAACACTATTCAGTGATTTTTTTCAAAATTTTGAACAAACAGATGACGCCACCTGTGTTAATCTCTGTTGTTCTGACCTACTTTTAGCTCTGTTTTTAAGTTGGAAATAAAGTTCCACGTCATTTCTCATGAGTGCTAACTTGAAGCTGCATTCACTCAAAGATGGTCATTTTCCAATGAGCAACATGACGCACATCTGTTGTTGTTTGGGGTGAATTCTCTCAGCCACCATATCCAATTCAGCACACACTGGTCAGCCTGCACCACATCAGAGTGTGTTTATCCCCCTTACTGTTCTTTCCTCTATTAACATTTGTTATTCGTCATCATTGTAAATTGACATTCGGACTCTATACTTTCATCCACACAGAATTTGAAGTATTCTCATGTTATTTTGGAACGGTTTCCCGTAATTCTTGGTTGTCCCATGAATGACAATATCCGATGACATTGAAAGGGTCAGAATATGAAATGTGTCTGTAAGATTCGCTCTCTTTCCTCTAAACTCCAATTGGTATGGGCGCAAATTATTCCGTTTATTCTCAGACGACAACTCCGTCATTCCTGGAAACAGCCGAGTAAATTCTATGAACTGCCTCCAATGCGAGTTTATTACTATGTAAATATGAGAAATTGTCCGCAACAACTCTGGCCTCCCCAATGCACTGGTCCGTTGTAGCAGGAATTCCCTAGATGTGAGCTGCAGTCCTATTTGAGGAAAGGTCAACATTCAATTTTTTGCTGTATATGTAAGATGACATTTCCTGATCCATGTATGAAAAAAACAAGCTCTTCTCCACTGCAGTCTTCTGTAGTCCCTCTGCATTTAAACAACAGCCCGTGTTTCTGTTCTTCTGACAAAGTGTATGACTTACAATTGTGCCAGTTTGTCCTCAATATGACATTTCCTGCACATTCCCTGACACTTTTAATATCCCATCTGCCCTCCTCACATTTCCCTTAGTCACTTTGTTAGTGTGAACACAACTATGTGCAATGCACATGGCCTCATCATCTAAAACATAGGTCACATATCGACCTTCTGAATACTTAAGGACGCTTATTTGATCACAGCGGCAAAACAATAGTTTTATCGTCCTAATTGGAGAGCATTCACCCAGATTTCCCGTTTCCTGGTAGATGTTTTATCCTCTCTCGCTGCTAATGTATTCCCACCAGTGTTGTGAGCAACCAGCTGGCATGGTTTTTAATGATTTGGAGATGCCGGCGTTGGACTGGGGTAAACACAGTAAGAAGTTTAACAACACCAGGTTAAAGTCCAACAGCTTTATTTGGTAGCAAAAGCCACACAAGCTTTCGGAGCTCTAAGCCCCTTCTTCAGGTGAGTGGGAATTCTGTTCACAGACAGGGCTTATAAAGACACAGACTCAATTTACATGAATAATGGTTGGAATGCGAATACATGATTAGTTGTAAGTATTCGCATTCCAACCATTATTCATGTAAATTGAGTTTGTATCTTTATATGCTCTGTTTGTGAACAGAATTACCACTCACCTGAAGAAGGGGCTTCGAGCTCCGAAAGCTTGTGTGGCTTTTGCTACCAAATCAATCTGTTGGACTTTAACCTGGTGTTATTAAACTTCTTACTATGTTTTTTAATGGCATGTATTTATGAACTATGTACAATAATTGAGTGATTCTTGAAATAATTACTCAGAGGCCGCTGTCCCTTCACCAGATTTCCTTTAATTACAATCTTAGTTCCACTCTTAAAAGTGTTTCAGGTACAAAGTCAGAATCCAGATCGTCAGTAGCCCTGACACTCCTCAACATATATACAGGCAAGGCTCCCTGATTGAGTGCACAATCATCGACTCAATCAGGGAGCTGAGACACCAAGAGACAAACCTCATGTGCCTCGTTCAGGTCGTTACACCCCTCCCACTTTAAGTCCAAAGAACCTCGGTGCTTCACGCCCCGCATGCCTCCCTTGTGATGTTTCGGCGCCGGTCTGGTTTCGCCGACAGTGTCTGACATGGGTGGTGTACATCAAGCAGTCACTCCTCTCTGATGAAGCGAGTGCCAGAGTGCTGGTTCACTCCATTCCTCAGGAAGCAATGGAGTAGCCGCGGCTTCATGTGTGTGTTCATTTCCGGCAGCAAAATCCTAAATACAACTGATGGAGAGCCCGGTCCAGGGTGGTGGCTGGCTGGGCATAGTTGGCTTCGGCATGAACTGGGCTTTGTAGGCCTACACCTGGTCCAGACGTTTTTTTACTGGATGGCCTCACCCATGCATATTTTATTGGATGCCGGACCCCCTCAGACACAACTGTACCCTGCGGGAACCTTGGCGTAATTTTTCAGCCAGTACTTTGTCACCTGCCTCCAATTGTCTCCCATGGCTGCTGGTGCCATGACCTCCGCTTTGAGCTTCTTGCTGCGTTTCCATTCTTCTACCAAACGTTTCAGGAAGATCAAAGGTGGAGTCGTCTGCCCGTGAGCAATTCCACAGGCCCTATTCCCATCATGGTATGAGGGTTTTCTCCGATATCAAGTAACATTTGGGAGAGTGTGTTGTCTATTAAGGCTGCGGGCTGCTTTCTTTACAGCAACTTTTAAAGTCTGGACCACTCTCTCCAAAAGGCTGTTCGACAATGGATGGTGTGGTGCCATTCTGATATGTTGAATCTCATTCATTTTCATGAACCTGGTAAACCCCTGGCTGGAAAAGTGATGTCCCGTTGTCAGAGATCAGCACCTCGGTATCCTATGCTTGGAAAAGGAGGTGTGAAGTTTCTCTACAGTGACCGTTGTGGTCGCCGGGTGCACCCTATGGACGTCCACCCACTAGGGATCGGTCGCCAATATTAATAGAGACATTGAACCGATGAATGGGTCTGCATGATCCATGCAGAGCAGAGTCCATGGCCAAATCATTTGCACGGGCGTAGGCGAGCTGCTGGTGGCAACACTTGCCCCAGCTGGCATTGTTGGCAACAACCCACAAGCGCCACAATGTCCGTGTCCACTCCCAACCAATCAGCATAGCTCCTGGCCAGCATCTTCATTCTGGACACTCCTGTGATTTAGTTCAGCAAGTATGGAACAGCGGTCCTGACATGGAGAAACCCATCGTGCCACATCGAGCAGTATTCCATCTTGTGCAGTGAGCTCCGATAAGGGTGGAATTGGGGATGTACCGGTCTTTCCATTTCTCCCATCAGCACTAACTGTTTCACTTTTGAGAGGACCCAGGATTTTGCATCCGAAGTTCTGTTACGTGCAGCCACAGGACGGACATCCGGAAAATTTATGGTCATTACCGTATCTTCTACTTGTGGCACCATCAGTGGTGTGTCTGCTAAAGCAGGCTACTCGTGGCCTATGAGTTTGCTACGTGGCCTCCCAGCCGGTGTTCCAACTGATAGTTGCAGTGGGAGAATAATATATCCCTCGGCTGAACACGGGCAGATGCTACCGGTAGCACCGCTTTGTCCTCTCTGAATAGTCGCAATATCGGCTCGTGATTGTTGACAATCACAAATGTCCACCAATAAATATATTGATAGATTTTATTTTGCTCCAAATATTACCGCCAACCCTTCTTTATCAATATGGGCGTGCGTTCTTTCTGCTCTGGCGAAGGACCTGGAGGCATTTTTAATTGTATGTTCCTTTCCACTGAGCTATCTATGTGCTAACACCACACCAAAGCCATACAGGGATGCTTCACAGGTTAGCCCAAACTCTTTTCTAGGATTGGAGTGTTACATGACATTCGACGATGACACCTGTTGCTTTATTTTTTTAAAAGCCAGGTCCTGACGGGGTGATCATTCCCAAGCTTGACTCCTTTTTAACAGGTGACAGATAGATTGCTGGTTTGGTATAGATTTTCACAGCATCTCAGTAGCCCTGACACTCCTCAATATATTACTTCAATCAGGGAGTTCATAGTCTAGGAGGCCAAACTCATGTGCATCGTCGAGATCATTACCGTTGTGACTTCCCTGGGAACAAGGTAGCAACACGTTACCACCTGTATTGTCAACATGGAGAAATGACCAGTAATGTTGTATGGAACAATTGCTTGTTATATTGAAGTAGTAAGTGGCGATTAGTGTCACCATGAGTAAATTTAGATTGGAAGCAAGGCCAATAATGTTTTCATCATTTATACTTTTAGGGTTTGATCAGTAATCTCTGGTGGATTATTTCGAGGTGGACTCTTCAGGTACACTGAAGATGAACGCCTAACCGCGTCTGATAAGCAAATGTAACTCATATGGAATGCTGTGTCGGCTGATTTTCTCACCATGGCATCTCTTATCCCATATCCAGAAAGAACTTACACATCTAAGATCCAGAGCTTTATTCTGTATAACCCCGTGCTGTACCTGCCCTGGGAATGATTGATGAGGACAGTGTCGATGGAGATTTACTCCGTATCCAACGCCGTTCTGTACCTGTCCTGGGAGTGATTAATGGGACATTGTAGAGCGAGCTTTACCCTCTATGTAACCCCGTGCTGTACCAGTATTGGGGATGTTTGGTAGGGACAGTGTACATGGAGATCTCTACTCTCATTATGACCACACTCTAATCACCTGAGGTAAGCGGCCACCGACGACTGCAGTTCAAGAGACAAGCAGCAGATTTTCATATTCAGTGCAGCACTAAGTGGATGGCTTTATTGCTGACGGATCGCACTATTTTGGTAATTTCAGATCCTCTTGGATTTGCAACTTCAAAGCTTCAGCTTTTCAGCATGCTGTAAGGATTGTTTTTCTCCAGAGCGTTCTGAATGTTTCCATCTTCATAAACCTGCTCAGCAACAGCTGCGTTTTTCTTTGTCGCAATGATGAATATATTCTGCACAAAGCAAATCTCAAAGTGAAAGTTTCTCATCATTGGAAATCTGATGCAATCCCATGTAAAAACGCTTACTGTCATATGGTTTGGGTACATTTCAAATCACCTGTATGATATATTCACCCCAATTCCATTTGAAATTATTTTTCAACTTAAAAAGCAAGATTTGTTCAGGGAGAGAGATGGAGAATTTCAGCTGAATTCTGGGACGTCCCACCCTCATGTCCGGCGCTCCACAAGCAAGCACTGGCATTTCAGGCTGAGAGCGATGCCCCATAGAAATTTAGAAACATGAAATTCAGGAAAATGAAAGAAGACCAAGTGCGGCTTTTCAAAGGGAAATTGCGATGAAACCGTGAATTAGAAAGGGCAAAGTTTGAAAAGGAAGAAAGAGAATGAGAAATGGAGAGGGAGAGAGAGAGAGAATTTCAGCTGAACAACCGATGATTAAAGCAGAGGCACGAGAAAATGCTGAGGAAGGAAGTAGTTCTGGACGGAAATTTAGTGTGGAAATGGTTATGTTTGTACACGTTATTCGAATTAAGTATGCAAAGGATGTGACAGCATTCTTTATTTCATTTCAAGACGTTGCTAAACAGCTAAATTGAGGCGGCACGGTGGCACAGTGGTGAGCACGACTGCCTCACAGCTCCAGTGACCTAGGTTCGATTCCAGGCTCGGGTCACTGTCTGTGTGGAGTTTGCACATTCTCCCCCGTATCTGCGTGGGTTTCCTCCTGGTGTTCGGGTTTCCTCTCACACTCTAAAGTTCTGCGGTTAGGTTGATTGGCCATGCTAAGTTGCCCCTTAGGGTCCCAAGGTGTGTAGGTTAGAGGGAATAGTGGGGCAAATGTGTGGGGGGATGGGGGTGGGGCCTGGGTGGGATTGTTGTCGGTGCGGTCTCGATGGGCCGAGTGGTCACCTTCTGCACTGTAGGGTTTCTATGATTTAAATAGTCAACTTAAAATTGAAGATTCTGGTCAAAAGGAAGACTGGTGAGCTGCATGCATCGTTGTCAGGAAAGGAACTTGAATGAAATGATGGATGCTATGGAATTTCACATTTTTTAAATTCATTCCAATGAACGAAACGTCTTTGTCGACTAGTTATCCACCTGAAGAAATGCAGATCCAAATTTTATGACTGCTGCATCTAGGTATCTAAGATAACAATTCATAATGAAAAATAACTGAAGTACCTGCAAAATTCGAAATTAGGACTTGTCATGTAAAATCACTGAATTTGCAGATTGATCTTTCCTTGGCAATGACCAGAGATATTGGTTTAAACGTGATCTTTAGTGATACTCAAACAGATGTAAAGGACATAACGACGAGTGAATAGTTAACTAAAGACCATTCATAACGCATTACGAACTGTATTGAATTTATTCATTTATTGTGCAAAAAATGTGCAGTGCTAAAAAGAGCTATGGAATTCCAGAAGAAGTGATGAATATGGCTAAAAAACGAAGTTAAAATAACTCATTTGAAAAGGGACTGCAAGGAGCGAGAAAAACACAAAAACTGAAGCACAAAGGAAGAATACGAACCACTTTGTGTGAAATAAACAAGCATTTTAGCATCCTTCAAACAGCTGCAAAATCGTTTACAACAAAAGATACGGGCTGTTAATTCACAAGAAAGACATTTGATTCCGATAAATCAAAATGAAAATTGAACTCCTGTAAGCTTGGAAAGTGAGCTTGAATATTGAACTATCCCTCAAAGTAACAAAAATGTAACTCGAAAGGAGTTTATTAAACTAGAAAGAGTGCAGAAAAGATTTACTAGGATGCCACCGGGACTTGATGCATTGAGTTATAAGGAGAGGCTGGATAGACTGGGACTTTTTTTCTCTGGAGCGTAGGAGGCTGAGGGGTGATCTTATTTTCCCAAAGGTAGGGGAAACTCGAGGGCATAGGCTTAAAGTGAGAAGGGAGAGATGCAAAAGTGTTCAGAGGGCAATTGTTTGCACACAGAGGATGGTAGGTGTCTGGAACAAGCTGCCAGAGCAGGTAGTAGATGCGGGTACAATTTGGTCTTTTAAACAGCATTTAGATAGTTACATGGGTACGGTGGGTATCGAGGGATATGGGCCAAAATCCGGGCAATTGGGATTAGCTAAAAAAATGGTCAGTATGGACACGTTTGGCCGAAGGGCTTGTTTCCATGCTGTAAACCTCTATGACTATGACTCTATGACTGTGGAGCTAAATCGAGCACTGTTTTTTAAGTTGAATCCGGAAACAAAAGTACAAAGAAACCCAAAACATGATTCATGACGATATTATCTCGATTCTGATGGCGATGTTAAAAGTTTTGACCTTGTGTTTGTCAAATCAATGTCAGTGCAATTCTGAAATAACAGAACTTTATCGGTATGATGAAATCAGAAAGACGTTCAGATATTTGTGATGTTCGATATGTATGAAATGGATCACGTGAACGACGGAAGTCCTACAATCATATTCCAGCATTCAAATAGACCCAGTAACCTATTTTGCAATACGTCTCCCACAACAAAAGCCTTCGACTACACTCCAGTCTTTAATTTACTCCCAGACATCACAGAAAACTGTGCGGTCTTCAATACATTCACATCTGTAATTCAACCGCAGATAACTTATGCTTTGAAGGCAAAACTCCCAGCGAATCCATTCATTAGATTCCAACATTAAAATTTTTTTAAAAATCTTTGGTTCGAAATGTCTTTCCTCTCACTCAAAATCCTTGGAGTGGGCACACTGTCCCTGAGGGCAGTAACAGATAACAGAACGTTTTGCAGACCAGGGTAAGAGTTCCAGCTTTCCAGTGAGTCCCTGTTTCATGGCTCAATGAGTGCATTATTACCAGTATGAGCGCAGGGTTTGTAAAGCCATATTTCTTGAAAAGCTGGCTGCTGCTCTCTGTAAGAGTTTTTAACAACACCAGGTTAAAGTCCAACAGGTTTATTTGGTAGCAACTTGATTGTGTGTCTCTGTGCCAAGTTTGAGAGCACATTTCCACTCCATCTGACGAAGGAGCAGCGCTCCGAAAGCTAAACACCGCATGCTGCTCTCTTCCCAGCGCTCACAAGAGTGAGATGTCACACGCAACTCTGAAACTTGTGGAGCTGCAAGAGACATCCCAAGTCGTTGTTTTATCTGTCCTTGAAACCAACCAAGCAGCCAATTAAGTCAAGACAATCATTCGCATTCGATTAATTGAACTTGCAATCCCCTTGCAATTGAACTATGCATTGGGACACCACAGGAAAGGCAATACTATGAATGGGATATTTTAGTCCTGTGGTGATATCAATTTCCTTATTTCTCAACAGAAAATAACAGGGTATTAAATAGGAGAAACATATTGAGTAAATTGGCCCAGTGAGTAATGGCGCAATAGTGGTCCAGTTTTCCACAATCACTTGTGGTTGGGAACAGCCTCTATCAGTCATGCGCCATGCTGAAATAGAAGAGGGGGATCAATCCCCACATGCATAACTTCTTAATCTTTTGAACTGACGCTGCATCTTCTTTATTTTTCTTGATTATCCACATTCTCGTAGCTCCGCAGTTCAGTTTCTTATTGATTCTCAAAGATTCGCTTCTGACTTTCGCCTTTTGCATTAAAATATCTTGGCACGGTGGTGCTAACCAACACGGCGGCAGCCAAAGATGAAGGAGAAACAGATGGAGAGGTGAAACTCAGCAGAGTTAGAGCGTCCTTCGCAGACAGATAGGAAAATAGCAACAGCCAGCACCCTACTTCAAAAGCTTCAGTTGAGTTGCTGGAGACACTGGAGTACACTTCACATGTACACTTTAACTTCTAAACTGACCAAAAACAAAAACATTCTCTCTGCAGTAATTTCACTCTACATCCCACTCGATCGACCAAATTTCACATTAACTGCTTGCAACATTATTGGTACCATATATATTGGGCAAATATAATCATGTCAAATTTTATATTTGTTCTGGGATCAGACATATTTCAGCTCACGAATGTGGGGAAGTGGGTGGCATTGTGGTATTATCGCTTGTTTCGTCCTGGCAGAAAACCAGGCCATATCTCAAGGAGGAAACAGGATTCCAATCCCAACACGGCAGAAGTTGAAAAGTGAATGGAATAAATATCAGGCAATAAACACCAATGATGTCCATGAATCATTGCCAATTGACAGTACACCTTGACAACAGTTTCAGGCAGAAATCTGCCATCTTACCTTGTCCGGCGCACTTGACGTCACAAGCTCAGCAATCTTGTTGACTCTTAAATACTCTCTGAAAAAGCCAAGCACGAGACATATGTCAAGGGCATCTCGGGATGGGAAATAAATGGACGCAAACGGACATTCATATAATTGCAGGTCGTGATTTCAAAATATAACCCACATTTTTATTTTGATTCGATGACGACAGGCAAATTGACAAAATAAAGCAACAACATTTTTCCGTCAAAACATAGCATTTGAGATGAGGAGGAGATCACTCCCACCGGATCCATTCTTCCATAAGATCATGACTGATCTGTTTGTGTCCAAATCTACATTCTGCCCATCCCCTATAACCTTTTGAGTCCCGTGTTAGGCAATAAACAATTTAACGATCTTAACTCAATGATATTCACTGGCCCAGCCACCATCATTTTCTGAGAACAGAGAAAAGAAATCTTCCCATCTCCAAGTTCAACAGTGCCACACTGACCCGATTTTCTTGCACAAGTAGAAAACGGATTCCACTATTCACTCTGTGAAGCTGCCTCGGGATCTTATATGTTTGAAAATGATCACCAGTCACTCATTTATGTTGTCATAGATAAAGGCCCAAATGTCTAAAGTTTTCCTGTGATGTGCCTGGGAGTAAATATTGGAAGTTACATAGCGCACAGAAAATGATGGAGCCCACTTCAGCCCTCGAAATAAATATGCATCTCCAAACAATTATGTATTTCTCTATCACCAGATAATGCCTCCAGAAAAAAATAACGCCAACCGCAGCCAACAAAATAATCTCCCCATCATAATCATATGTCCCGAATACTGGAAAACGTGTGGGTGGCCGCAATTAGGAGAAGATGCTAAAAACGCCATCGAAATAATTATTCCACTTCCAAGTTACTTGCTGACAACCAAATATAACACAACTGCCTGCGTGTGGTTCCCGAAATTTAGGTCTTCGTTCTCATTCAATCTGCCTTGAACAGCGCCTTTTTAATAGATCCCCACACAATACCAGCAGCTTTTTCTTTCTGCAGACAAATTCATTATCTACATCGCTCCAGTCTGCTGCAATACACGCTTCATCTATAACTTTTTGCTGAATACTCATGACTTCTATATCTTCGTGATCCTCCGTGTAAATGAACACTGACCATGAGGAAACCGCTCGACAACTTAAAATCCCATTTAAGCCATGCACGTTTTCGCCATCCCCACCATGTACTCCGAGATCTTCATCCTTCAGAAAAGTCCCACTGACATGTAACCATTCTCCCTTTGAAAACCCAGATTGTCCAAACGCTGTCCATCTAAACAGCACCCCCCACCACCGTTTATATCCCATCCATCTGAGCAGTCTTCAAGAGTAAACATCCACACTCTGGCGAGATTATCCCGGCACCCCCTTCCCAGTAATTGTCACAGAGTCATAGCGGTTGACAACATTGAAACAGGCCCTTCGGCCCAACTTGTCCATGCTGCTCATTTTTGTAAACCCCAAAGCTAATCCCAATTGCCCGCATTTGGCCCATATCCCTCTATACCCATCGTAACCATGTAACTATCTAAATGCTTTTTAAAAGACAACATTGTACCCGCCTCTACTACTACCTCTGGCAGCTTGCTCCAGACACCTACCACCCTCTGTGTGAAAGAAATGTCCTTCTGAACAATTTTCTATCTCGCCCATCTCATTTTAAACCTATGCCCTCTAGTTTTAGACTCCCCTAGCTTTGGGGAAATATATTGATTATCTCGCTGATCTGTACCCCTCATTATTTCATAGACGTGTAAACGATCACCCCTCAGCCTCCTACGCTCCGGAGAAAAAAGTCCCAGTCTATCCAGCCTCTCCTTAGAACTCAATCAATCAAGCCCCGGTAGTATCCTAAAAAAATCTTTTCTGCACTCTTTCTCATTTAATAATAACCTTTCTACAATAGGGTGACCAGAATTGCACACAGTATTCCAAGTGTGGCCTTACCAATGTCTTGTCCAACTTCAACAAGACATTCCAACTCCTGTATTCAATGTTCTGACTGATGAAACCAAGCATGCCGAATGCCGTCTTAACCACTCTGTCCACCTGTGACTCCACTTTCAAGGAGCTATGAAAGTGTACCCCTCGATCTCTTTGTTCTGTAACTCTCCCCAACGCCCTACCATTAACTGAGTAAGTCCTGCCCACGTTCAATCTACCAAAATGCAACACCTCGCATTTGTCTAAATTAAACTCCATCTACCATCCCTCAGCCCACTGGCCCAATTGATCAAGATCCCGATGCAACTGAAGATAACTTTCTTCACTTCCACTATGCCACCAATTTAGTGTAATCTGCAAACTTACTAACTATGCCCCCTATATTCTCATCCAAATCATTAATATGAATGACGAATAACAGTGGACCCAGCACTGATCCCTGAGGCACACGGCTGGTCACAGGCCTCCAGTTTGAAAAACAACTCTCGACAACCACTCTGTCAAAAGGCCAATTTTGTATCCATTCAGATACCTCACCCTGGATCCCGTGAGATTCAACCTTATGCAACAATCTAACATGCGGTACCTTGTCAAAGGCGTTGCTAAAGTCCATAGACAACATCAGCTGCATTGCCCTCATCTACCTTCGTGGTTACCCCTTCAAAAAACTCCATCAAATTTGTGAGACGTGATTTTCCACTCACAAAGCCATGCTGACTGTCCCTAATCAGTACTTGCATCTCTATATGCTTGTAGATCCTGTCTCTCAAACTACCTTCCAACAATTTACCTACCACAGATGCGAGGCTCACTGGCCTGTAGTTTCCAACGCTTTTCCCTGTAGCCCTTTTTGAACAAAGGTACAACATTTGCCACTCTTCAATCTTCAGACACCACACCCGTGACTATCGATGATTCAAATATCTAGGCTGGGGGACCCGCAATTTCCTCCCAGCCGCGCAAAATGTCCTGGGATACACTTCATCAGGTCGCGGGGATTTATCTACCTTGATGCGCTTTAAGACTTCCAGCACCTCCTTCGCTGTAACATGTACACTCCTCAAGACATCACTATTTATTTCACCAAGTTCCCTGGCATCCATGCTTTTCTCAACAGTAAATTTGATGAGAATTATTCATTTAGGATCTCACCCATCTCTTGTCGATCCGCACATAGATGACATTGTTGATCCTTAAGAGACCCTACTCTCCCACTTGTTACTCTTTTGTCCTTTATATATTTGTAGAAGCTCTTTGAATTCTCCTGTGCCTTATCTGCCAAAACAATTTCGTGTCCCCTTTTTGCCCTCCTGATTTCTCTCTTAAATGTACTCCTACACCCCCTATACTCTTCAAGGGATTCACTTGATTCCAACTGCCTATGCATGTCATGTGCCTCTTTCTTCTTCTTGACCACGGCCTCAATATCCCGAGTCTTCCAAGGTTCCCTACTTCTGCCAGCCTTGCCCTTCACTCTAAGAGGAATATGTTTATCCTGAACTCTGATTAACACACTTTTGAAAGCGTGCCACTTACCAGTCGTCGCTTTGCCTTCCCACAGACTCCCCCAATTAACTTTTGAAAGTTCCTGCCTGATACCATCAAAATTGGCCTTGCCTTAATTTAGAATTTTAACTTTTGGGCCAGACCTATCATTCTCTATAGCTATCTTAAAAGTAATAGAATTATGGTCACTGGTCCCAAAGGTCACTAACAATTCTGTCACCAGAAACTGAATGAGAAATTTCTCCTGAATGCACTCGACAAATTTCACTCCATCCAAGCCTCTAACACTATGGCTGTCCCAGTCAATGCTGGGAAAGTTACAATCTCCGACTATGACCACCCTATTTTTCTAACCGGATTCCATGGACGAATGAGACCTCATTATGCTGGACGGGAAACTAGAATTGGCTAAAGTGCATGTCAGGGATAGTGTTGATAAGTATCTAGTAAAATGATTGTTGCTCAACTCAAATAAGGCAGGAATGATCGATAAGAAAACTATTTTTAATCTGTTTTGAATTGTAAACATCAGATCTATTCAGGATGGTCCGCCTGGTCAATTTGAGAGCTGACTCGAACCTCTGATGATCCCTTGGCAGCTGCTGGTTAAATAAAGTTCGGTCATTGTTACAGAAACACTGGCTTCGTGAATGTTCTATGGTCTGAGATTTCCTGACAGTACTGGTCAACTCGGCTACCCCACCAATAGGCCATCAAGAGGATTTAAGGTCTGAGCTTACATAATCAAAAGGCTTCAGGAAAAGTTTATAACATTATGTGAACTGTCTAAAGGTGTTTAGTGTTTTAAATGTTATACGTTTTGCTTTTTTTTATTAACCTGTGACGTTTAATATACAACGGATTGTAATCGATTTTAGCAAGTGTAAAGGAGAACATGCCCCTGTCTACATCAACGGGGACGAAGTAGAAAGGTTCGAGGGCTTCAAGTTTTTAGTGTCCAGATCACCAACAACCTATCCTGGTCTCCCCATGCCGACAGTATAGTTAAGAATGCCCACCGACGCCTCTATTTTGTCTGAAGATTAAGGAAATTTGGCATATCAGCCACGACTCTCACAAACGTTTACAGATGCAGCATAAAACGCATTCTGTCTGCTTGTATCACAGCTTGGTATGGCTCCTGCTCTGCCCAAGACAAGGTGGTGAATGCAACCCAATCCATCATGCAAATAGTCTCCCATCTATTGACTCTGTCTACACTTCCCGCTGCCTCGGCAAAGTAGCCAAAATTATTAAGGACGCCAAGCACCCCGGCCATTCTCTCTTCCACCTTCTTCCGTCGGGAAACAGATACAAGATTCTGAGGTCGCATACTAATCGACTCAAGGGGAGCTTCTTCCCTGCTGCCGTCAGATTTTTCAATGGACTTACTTTGATCTTTCTCCACAACACTGTAACTCTATACTCTGCACTCTCTCATTTCCTTCTCTATGAGCTGCATGTTTTGTGTTTAAAGCTCAAGAAACAATACTTTTTCACTGTATCATAGTACATGTGAGTAATACATCAAATCAAATCAAATCAGCTATCATCATAATTGTTTTAAAATACATTTATTGCGATTTTGGATGATTCAACGTTTCAGACAGAGTGCACACCTTTTGTGGCAGCTGATTCAAGTTTCGCTTTGGGATTATGATACCCTGCCATTTACCAGCTGAATTCCCTGAAGGATGCAGTTGTTTGCTTCGGGTGTGACAACCAATTAAAGTGTTAATCAGATTGCACATTCCATTTGATCACGGTGAACTGTGTGACAAGTACGAGGGGCAAAGAGCGGGTTTAATTTGAACAACAGTGATTCCATCCACCACCCCCTCTCCCCGCAACCCGCAGAACGTGCCCATTGAAGAAAGCGGTTTTTCATTTCTGAATTCATCTTTTGTATGTGGTGGTGTGTTTTCCACAACCCATCAATCTGCAGTGATCTAATTCTATATGGAAATTCCCGCAGTAAAATCGGGACCAGGAAACATAAGAGGCTTTGATGATTTTCTATATTCAGCAAACACAACAAGAATTTTGACAACTCGAGCTGTTTTTTTGTATTGAAACAAACAGAGAAGGATAACGGAAATGAAGTGGTACAGAGCAAGGCCACAATAACAAAAAAACATAATGGTTTTCGCGTTCTTGTGAGTCCAGAATCCATAATCAAAAATCCACTGATGTATGCCTTCATAACTCAGAAGGCTGAAGTTGATGGAGGGTGATGCTCTCTTTCAGACATAGATTCTGTTATTTGATGTATCCCTGTGACAGCAAATTCGATGATCAATTCACAATTAATTGTCATGTGGGACAGTGTAACAGATGCAGGCTGTATGAGATTATCTATCATTTTACATTCGACCTGGTAACACTGCGTTAATTTCCTTTTGTTGCAATGAATTTAAAAGTAGCTTAATAGCCAATATACAGGTGAAGAAATCTGTGTTCCCATCGAGAAACGAAATTCTAAGTCGCAAAATGAAATAATAGTTACCAAGATATATGAAACTTTCTAAGCACACAGAGTTGAGTAAACTTTCAGGTTATTGCTACAGCGTGCATGATTAATCAGGCACATGGGTATGTTTTAGCAATTAATTGCGTTATTGAGCTTGATATTATTGCCTGGAGTCCATGTTCCTGTTTGTTTTGATATCGTGCTCGATAATGATGCACATTGCATTTTTATTTCAGTTGTTCTCATATAACTGCCGAGGGAGATCGGCCTGACTTCCTTGCTCATTCTGATTTATTCACTCAGTCGGTCAGTCGGCCTTGCTTGCTCAGTTAGCCTCACTCGCTTGGTCAGTCTTTATTTATCTTTTGGCCTTCTGCCTTATTCAATCGGTCGGAAAATCGGCCTCACTTGCTCGGTCATTCAGTCGCCCTCGCTCACTTGATATATGTTTCGGTCTCAAAATTCAGCCTCACCCATTTGGACGGTCATTCAGCCACACTCGCTTGCTTGGTCATTTGTTTACTTGTTTATTCGTCACAAGTCACATTAACACTGCAATGAAATTACTGTGAAATTCCCCTCGTCGCCGCAGTCCGGTGCCTGTTCAGGTCAATGCACCGAACCAGCACGTCGCTCAGACTGTGAGAGCAAACAGGAGCACTCAGAGAAGACCCACACAGACACGAGGAGAACGTGCAAACTCCACACAGACCGTGACCCAAGCCAGGATTCGAGCTCGGGTGATGCAGCACTTTGCCACCGTGTCACCCAGTAAGCTTCACTCTGCCGGTTGGTCTGTCGGCCTCACTACTCATTCAGTCTGCATTACTCGCTCAGTCATTCAGTCAGACTCACATGCTCGCTCCGCGAGTCGGAGTCGCTCTTAATTCAGTACCTCAATCACTTCGTCGGTCGGCCTATCTTGTTGGTCAGTTGCCCTGTCCAGTTGGTCAATGAGCCTCGATCTGTCATTCTGACTTCCTCATTCTGTCAGTCAGCCTCGATCACTCAGATGGTCAGTTGGTCTTGCTCGCTCAGTCAATCAACGTCGTTCCATCAGTCAGTCAGGATCGCTTGCGAAGTCAGTCGTCCTTTCTCACGCAGTGAGTCGCCATTGCTTGCTCGGCTCGTTGGCATTGCTCATTCATTCAGTAAGTTGGCCTTGCTTGCTTGATCCGTCAGTCAGTTAGCTTCGCTCAGTTGGTTGATCATTCAGACTCGCTCAGTTGGTTGGTTTCTCAGCATTGCTGGCTCGGTTAGTTAGTCAGCCTCGCTCGCTCAGTTGATCAGTGAGCCTCACTCACTCAATCAGTCAGTCAGCCTCGGTCACTCGGTCAGTCAGTCAGCCTCACTCGTTCGATTGATAAGTTCGCCTCGCTCTCTCCATCAGTCAGTCAGCGTCGCTCAATCAGTTGGTCAGTCGGCCTCGTTCGCTCAATATGTCGGTTTTACTCAATCGCTCAGTCTCTCATTCACTCAGACCATCTTGGTCAGTCAGCCACGCTCGCTCGGTCAGTTGATGACTCGGGCTCACTCACTTGCTTGGTTACATGAGAACGTACGAACTAGGAGCAGGCATAGGCCATTTGGCTCCTCGAGCCTGCTCCGCCATTCAATAAGTTCACGGCTGATCTGAACGTGGACTCAGCTCCACTTACCGGCCTGCTCACCAGAACGCTTAATTCCTTTACTGTTCAGAAATGTATCTCTCCTTGCCTTAAAATATTCAATGAGGTAGCCTCAACTGCTTCACTGGACAGGGAATTCCACAGATTCACAACCTTTTGTGTGAAAAAGTTCCTCCTCAACTCAGTCTGAAATCTGCTTCCCCTTTTTTTGAGGCCATGCCCCCTAGTTCTAGTTTCACCTGCAAGTAGAAACAACATCCCTGTTTATTATCTATTCCCTTCATAATCCTATGTTTCTATAACATCTCCCCTCACTTTCATTATCATTCTCGTTCCAATGAATATAGCCCCAGTCTACTCAGTCTCTCCTCATAAGCCAACCCTCTCAACTCCAGAATCAACCTAGTGAATCTCCTCTGCACCCCATCAAATGCCAGTATTTCCTTTCTCAAGTAAGGAGGCCAAAACTATACACGGTACTCCAGGTCTGGCCTCATCAGCACCTTATACAGCTGCAGCATAACGTCACTGTTTTTAAGCTCCATCCTTCGAGCAATGAAGGACGACATTCCATTTGCCTTCTTAATTACCTGCTGCAACTGCAAACCAACTCCTTGTGATTCTTGCACAAGGACACCCAGGTCACTCTGCACAGCAGAATGCTGGAATTTTTTACCATTTAAATAAGAGTCCATTTTGCTTTTATTCCTACCGAAATGGATGACCTCACATTTACCCAAAATTGTACTCCATCTTCCAGATCCTCGCCCACTCACTTAGACTATCTGTATCCCTTTGCCGACGTTCAGCATCCTCTACATACTTTTCTCTGCCACTCATCTTAGTGTCATCTGCGAATGCTGACACACTACACTTGGTCCCCAACTCCAAATCATCTGTGTAAATCGTAAACAATTGCAGTCCTAACACTGATCCCTGAGGCACAACACTAGTCACTGATCGTCAACCAGAAAAACACCAATTTACCGCTACCCTTTGCTTTCTGTCAGTTAACCAACCATCTACCCATGTTACTACATTACCTGTAACACCGTGCATCTTCATTTTATGTAGCAGTCTTTGGTGCGGCACCTTGTCAAATGCCTTCTGGAAATCCAGATACACCACATCTACACGTTCCCCTTTGTCCAATGCATATGTAATATTCTCAAATAGTTCCACCAAATTAGTCAAGCATGACCTTCCCTTCATGAACCCAAGTTACATCTTACAAATGGGACAACTTATATCCAGATGTCTCGCTATTTCTTCCCTGATGATAGAATCAAGCATTTTCCCTACTACAGACGTCAAGCTCACCGGCCTATGGTTACATGCCTTTTGTCTACCTTCTTCTTTAAACAGTGGCGTCACATTTGCTGTTTTCTGATCTGCGGGACCAACCCCAGAGTCCAGCGAATTGTGGAAAATTACCATCAGTGCATATACCATTCCTCCCGCCATTTCCTTTATTACTTTACTGTCATGGGGGACTTTAACCTTCCAAATATTGATTGGAACCTTTATAGGTCGAATAGTTCGGATGGGGCAGTTTTTGTGCAGTGTGTGCAGGAGGGGTTCCTGACACAATATGTGGATAAGCCGACAAGAGGTGGGGCCACATTGGACTTGGTAATGGGAAATGAGCCGGGCCAAGTGTTGGATTTGGCTGTGGGAGAGCACTTTGGAGATAGTGACCACAATTCGGTGTCTTTTGTTATTGCAATGGAGAGGGAGAGGGCCATACGGCAGGGCATAGTTTACAATTGGGGGAGAGGTAATTATGATGCAATCAGGCGGGAATTAGGAAGCATAGGATGGGAACAAACATTGTCAGGCAAAGGCATTAATGATAAGTGGAACTTTTTCAAGGAACAAATACTGCGTGTCCTTGATAGGTATGTCCCTGCCAGGCAGAGAGGAAATGGCCGAGTGAGAGAACCAGGTTCACAAAAGAGGTGGAATGTCTTGTCAAGAAGAAGAAGGAAGCGTATGTTAGGTTGAGAAAACAAGGCTCAGTTGGCTCGATGAAGGGTTACAAGTTAGCAAGAAATGAGCTGAAAAAGGGGCATAGGAGAGCTTGGAGGGGGCATGAGAAGTCCTTAGTTGGTCGGATCAAGGAAAACCCCAAGGCTTTTTACTCTGATGTGAGGAATAAAAGAATGACTAGGGTGAGGCTGGGGCCGGTCAAGGACGGCAGCGGACATTTGTGCATGGAGTCAGAAGAGATAGGAGAGGTGATGAATGAATACTTTTCTTCGGTGTTCACCAAGGAGAGGGGCCATGTTTTTGAGTAAGAGAAGGTGTCATAGGCTGATAGGCCGGAGGAAGTAGATGTTCGGAGGGAAGATGTACTAGCAATTTTGAATAAACTGAAAGTTGATATGTCCCCTGGGCCTGATGAAATATATCCTAGGATTCTTTGGGAGGCAAGGGATGAGATAGCAGAGCCTTTGGCATTGATCTTTGCGTCCTCACTGTCCACGGGGGTGGTGCCAGAGGACTGGAGAGTGGCGAATGTGTTTCCTCTTTTTAAGAAAGGGAATAGAAATGACCCTGGTAATTATAGGCCGGTTAGTCTTACTTCGGTTTTCGGTAAGTTGATGGAAAAGGTCCTTAGCGATAGGATTTACGACCATTTAGAAAGATGCAGCTTTATCCGGGATAGTCAGCACGGATCTGTGAAGAGCAAGTCTTGCCTCACAAATTTGATAGAATTTTTTGAGGAGTTAACTAAGTGTGTAGATGAAGGTAGTGCAGTTGATGTCATATACATGGATTTTAGTAAGGTGTTTTGTAAAGTCCCCCACGGTCGGCTTATGAAGAATGTAAGGATGTGTGAGATAGAGGGAAGTTTGGCCGATTGGATAGGTAACTGGCTATCTAACAGAAGACAGAGGGTGGTGGTGGATGGAAAATTTTCGGACTGGAAACCGGTTACCAGCGGAGTGCCACAGGGATCAGCGCTTGGTCCTCTGCTATTTGTCATTTTTATAAATGACTTGGAGGAGGGGGCTGAAGGGTGGATCAGTAAATTTGCTGATGACACCAAGATTGGTGGAGTAGTGGATGAGGTGGAGGGCTGTTGTAGGCTGCAAAGAGATATAGATAGGATGCAGAGCTGGGCTGAAAAATGGCAAATGGAGTTTAACCTTGACAAATGCGAGGTGATTCATTTTGGTCGGACAAATTATAATGTGGATTACAGGATCAAATGTAGGGTTCTGAAGAATGTGCAGGAACAGAGAGATCTTGGCGTTCATATCCATAGACCTCTGAAGGTTGCCACTCAAGTGGATAGAGCCGTGAAAAAGGCCTATAGTGTGTTGGCGTTCATTAACAGGGAGGTTGAGTTTAAGAGCTGTAGGTTTATGCTGCAACTGTACAGGACTTTGGTGAGACCACGTTTGGAATATTATGTGCAGTTCTGGTCACCTCACTACAAGAAGGATGTGGAGACACTGGAGAGAGTGCAGAGGAGATTTACCAGGATGCTGCCTGGTTTGGAGGGTAGGTCTTATGAGGAAAGGTTGATAGAACTTGGTCTTTTCTCTTTGGAGCGGAGGAGGTTGAGAGGACACTTGATAGAGGTTTGTAAGATGATGAGGGGGATAGATAGAGTGAACATTCAAAGACTATTTCCTCGGGAGAATGGAGCGGTAACTAGGGGGCATAACTATAGAGTTCATTGTGGGAGATATAGGAAGGATGTCCGAGGTAGGTTCTTTACGCAGAGAGTGGTTGGGGTGTGGAATGGACTGCCTGCAGGTATAGTGGAGTCAGAAACTTTAGGAACATTTAAGAAGCTATTGGATAGGCACACGGAGTACTTCGGGATGATAGGGAGGAAATAGCTTGATCTGGGTTTCAGACAAAGCTCGGCACAACATCGTGGGCCAAAGGGCCTGTTCTGTGCTGTACTGTTCAATGTTCTATGTATTACCCTGGCATGCATTCCATCAGGACCAGGAGACTTGGCTACCTTTAGCCCCATTAACTTGCCCAACACTACCTTTTTCGTGATAATGATAGTTTCTAGGTCCTCACCTGCCGTAGGCTTCCTGTCATCAAATTTTGTCATTTTATTTGTGTCTTCCACAGTGAAGACCGACACAAAGTACCTGTCCAATGCCACACTCATTTTCTCATTTCCAGCTATTACATCCCCCTTCTCCTCCTGTAAAGAACCAATGTTTACTTTGGCTGCTCTTCTTCGTTTTATACATTTGTGGAAACATTTGCGATCCGTTTTTTATATATTGAGCGACTTTACTCTCATAATCCATCCTACTTTTCTTTAAAGCTTTTTTCATGGCTTTCTGTTAACCTTTAAAGATTTCCCAATCCTCTAATTTCCCAACAATCTTTGCCACTTTGTATGCATTTTCTTTCAATTTGTTACCCTCCTTCATTTCCACACCCATGGCCGATCATCTCTTTTTCTAAAGTCCTTCCATATCACTGGTATATAAGTTTACTGAGCACTATGAAAGATTGCTTTGAAAGTCCTCCACTATTCCTCAATTATCCAACCATAATGTTTTTGCTCCCAGTCTAGCTTAGCCAACGCCCTCCTCATCCATTTGTAGTCACCTTTATAATCACAAGACACTGGTATTGGATTTTACCTTCTCACGCTCCAGCTGCATTTTGAATTCAACCATACTGTGACCGCTGTTTCTGAGAGGATCCCTCACTGCAAGATCATTAATTATTCCTATCTCATTGCACAGGACCAGAACGAGGACAGCTTACTCCCTCGTAAGTTCGGTTTCATACTGTTTAAGGAAGTTATCGTGGATACATTCTATGAACTCCTCCTCAAGGCTGCCTTGGCCGATTTGGTTTGACCAATTGATATGTAGATTAATTTCCCACATGATAATTGCTGTACCATTTTTACATGCGTAAGTTATTTCTTTGTTTATTTCTCGCCCCACTATGATGTCATTATTTGGTGGCCTATAGACTATGCTTATCAGTGACTTTTTCTTCTTACTATTTCTAATTTCCACACGAATTGATTGAACCTTTTTTTTCCACAGAACCTATATCATCTCTCACTACCGCCCTGATGTCATCCTTAAATATTAGAGCTACACCACCCCCTTACCTTCCTGTTGGTCCCTCCAAACAGTTTGATACCCCTGGACATTTAACTCCCAGTCTTGACCATCCTGCAACCATGTTTCTGTAATGGCCACCAAATCATACACGTTCGCAATGATTAGTGCCGTCAACTCATTTACCTTGTTTCGATGAAGTGCCTTTATGCTCGTTTTTGTACTTTCGTTTTGGATTCGAACACTTCCTGAGTTCTCCTTCCTTGTAACTTTTTTCCTCATATTTGGTGTAGTTGGCCTCACTCGCTCGGTCAGTCAGTTGGCGTTGCTCAGCTTCTGGCTGTTGCTGCTGTACTGCACCTACCTTTGCAACCCCAGTCATCTCACATCCTAGGCAACCAGCCCCCCCCCCCCCCATCCCCCCACCATGAACACTATTCCTGATCGGAGGATTGGTATCCACTCTGTGTAAAGGATAAAGATGATTAACATGTTGGCTTGCCAAAGAAGTGGCAGAAACACTGGGAGGCTGGTGAGGGGTGGTGCCAATGGGCAATTTGTCTGACCAATCGAAGAGGAGCAATGGCGAATGGCCCATTTCTGTCCAGTCAGTGTCAAGAACCACAATGATGTATAGGCGGCGTGATCAGTTGCAGAGCAGAGCTGACGGCGATGTTTCACCTGTCCAATCAGTATGAGGACGGTTGGTGTCATACAGTTTGAATTTCCAATAGGAAAACAGAGAGGCCGTGTGGGTGGGTTTTCCTCTCAGCGTTAAATGAATTGAAGAATTGTAGTGAAGAGAAATTTCAACACATTTTTCATCTGCTGTCTGAACTGAGTCTGAGTCACAGCGTAAATTGCAGTGTTTGTGCAGCAACTCAGGAGCTGCAGCATGAGGCCGAATTCCATAAAACAATTAGGAAAATATACAGTATGATACCCCAACCATGAAAGCCGTTCAGAAGTCGTATAAACCATGGTCATTGGCCATAACAGAATGAAATTGGCTGATATTAAAAGCAGCAAAATGATGGATTTCCTTCGACTCTCCATCTCGGGGTCTTTGGGATTCTCCCCACTGCTAGGAGCTCGGAGTCTCCTGCGGGCTCTGCTGCTCACTAAAATATGTCTGATGGTGAAGACATTCAGCAGCAAAATCAGGACAAATGGAACACATGGGTTCAGAATGTTGTGGAGCAACACAATTGCTACCCAGGCCAGGGAATAGTCAACATATGATGTAGAACTACAAAACCAGGGTATGTTCATCAACCAATATTTACTGGTTAACATAAAATACCAGAAAATGTTCTTTAAACAGCTGAGCACACTCACTGTTCCCAGAACCAAGCTGCCGTTTTCTCACTGCAATATTTACTTTTCAGCTTGGGGCAGCAAATGGCCACAAATCGGTCAAAGGTGAAAGTGACGGTGAACCAGACAGAACAGTCAGTGGCAGCATAAAGCAGGACGGCGTGGATATTACACGTGGGTATGGAGAACAGGAATTGAAAATGTTCCGCATGAACAATGGGAATATGTCTGAATATCAGGTCAAGAAAAACGACCAGCAGATCTCCCACTGACATGGCCAACAGGTATCGAGTGACGCATTTGGACAGACCACAGTTCCGGCTCTTCAGCGTCACAATTGTGAGCATGTTCACTGGAAGGCAAAGAAACAAAAAGCAAAATCATACAACAAGCTGGAGAATAAATTATCAATTTTACTGAGGTGATGTTGACAAAGACGCACAAGTACACACACACACACACACACACACACACGCACGCACACACACAATCTCTTCTCGAGAAACAGGAACACTAACCCACACACAAACTCTCCTTGAGACTCAGGAACACACATCTTGATGCAAACTCTCCCAGCAGCGCAAGAATAGCCCCCTCCCCCCTACTTCCCCGCCTCACACACACACACACACACACACACACACAAATACTCTTGGAGTCACAGGAACACAAACACAACACAAACTCTCCTGGAGACACAAACACACACAAGCAACCTCTCCTGGGGAGACAGGAACACATGCACACACACAAACAGACACACACTCCTGTAGACACAGGAACATAAACACACATGCACAAATTCGCCTCGAGGCAGAGGAACACAATTCCAAACACAAAAACGCTCCAGGATGCACAAGAGCTCACAGTCTCCTGCAGACACAGAAACACAAAGACAACACGCAAACATTCCGAGAGACACCATAATGCAAACGCACACACAATATCTCAGAAACCCACATGAACGGAAACCCACACACAAACTCTCCAAGAGACACAAGAACACCCACACGCAATCTCTCCCAGAGACACAGGGCACAAACATACACAAACAAACTCACCTAGAGACAGAGGAACAGAAACACATGCACACAAACATTCATAGAGACACAGGGATACAAACACAGATCCAAAACGTCCTTGAGGCAGAGGAACACCAACCCACACACACAAACCCTCCTCGAGACAGTAGAACACAAACACACATGTGAGGCGAAGGGCCAGTGGTATTACCGCTGGATTATTAATTCCCAAACCGAGATATTGTTCTGGGGACGTGGGTTCGAATCCCGCCATGGCAGATTGTGGAATTTGAATTCAGTAAAATAATCTGGAATTATGAGTCTACTGATGATCATGAAAACATTGTCGATTGTCAGAAAACTCCATCTGGTTCACTAACGTCCTGTTGTGCCGTCCTTACCTGGTCTAGACTACATGTGACACTAGAGCCACATTAATGTGTTTGACTCCCAACTGCCTGTGCAACTGCCGAGCAAGTCACTCATTTGTAACAATCGCGACAAAGTCTCCTCAACGAAATGAAACTGGACGGACAACCTGGCATCGACTGAGGCACTGGAAAAGACAACGGCAAATCAAACAGCCCTGTCGACCCTGGAACATCCTCCTGACTAACATCTGGGGCTCGTGCCAAATTTGGAACAGCTGTCACACAGACTAATCAAGCAACAGCCTGACATAGTCATTCTCACGGAATCATAGCTTACAGGTAACACTCCAGACACAACGCTACCATCCCTCGATTTGTTCTGTCCCATCAGCAGGACAGACCGAGCAGAAGTGGCAGCATAGTGGTACACAGTTGGGAGGGAGTTGCCCTGTGAGTCCTTAACATCAACTCTGGACCACAACAATTCTCATGTCTTCAGTTAAACAAAGGCAAGGAAACGTCTTTCTGGTTACCATGTACTGTCCTCATTTGGAAGACGGATCAGTATTCCATCATATTCAAGAACAGTTGGAGGTCGCACTGAGGGGAGCAAGGGCGCAGAATGTACTCTGGGTCGGGGATTTCAATGTCCATCACCAAGAGTGGCAGCAGCACTCGTGATCGAGCTGTTCGGGTCCGAAAGTATATAACTGCTAGACTGGGTCTGTATCAGATGGTCAAGCGACCAACAAGAGGAAATAACATACTTGACGTCATGCTTCCCAATCTGCCGGCTGCAGATGCATCTGTTCATGATGGAATCGGTAAGAGTGACAACCACACAGTTCTTGTGGAGACGGAGTCCCACCTTCACATTGAGAATAACGTCCACTGCTTTGTGTGGCGCTCTCCGTGCTGAATGGGATAGACCTTGAACAGATATACCAAATCAAGACTGGGCATCAATGAGGTGCTCTGGCCATCAACAACAGTGGAATTGTACTCTGGCACAATCTGCAACCTCATGGCCCGGCATATCCCCCACTAACCATTGCATGAAGCCAGGGGATCAACCCTGTCTCAATGGAGAGTGTGGAAAGGCATTTCAGTAACAGCACTAGGCCTACCTAAAAATGAGTTGTCAACCTAGTGAAGCTGCCAAACAGGACAACTTGCGTGCCAAATGGCAAAACAGCAAGTGATAGACAGAGCTCGGCGATCCCACAATCAACGGATCAGATCTAAGGTCTGCAGTCCTTCCACATCCAGTCGAGAATGGTAGTGGACAATTCAGCAACTCACTGGAGGAGGAGACTCCACAGATACCCTCATCCTCAATTATGGAGGAACCCAGCACATCAGTGCAAAAGATAAGGCTGAAGTATTTGTAGCAATCTTCAGCCAGACATGTCGAGTGGATGAACCATCTCTGAATCCTCCAGTGTTCCCCAGCATCACCGATGCCAGTTTCCAGCCAATTCGATTCACAGCACGTGATATCAAGAAACAGTTGAAGACACTGGATACTGAAACGGCAACGGGCCCTGACAGCATTCTGGCAATAGTACTGAAGACTTGTGCGTCAGAACATGCCGCTCCCTGGCCAAGCTCTTCCAGTACAGTTAGAACACTGGCATCTACACAGCAATGTAGAAAATTGCCCAGGTATGTCCTGTACACAAAAAGCAGGACAAATCCAACCCGGCCAGTTACCGCCCAATCAGCCTACACTTGATCATCAGTAAATGTAATGGAAGAGGTCATCGACAGTGCTATCAAACAGCATCTGCTCAGCAGTAACTTTTTCAGTTACGCCCAGTTTGGGTTTCGCCAGTTTCACTCAACTCCTGACCTCATTACATATTTCGTTAAAACATGGACAAAAGAGCTGAATTCCGGTGGTGAGGTTAGAGTGACAGCCCTTGACATCAAGATCGACAGATTGTGGCATCGAGGAGCCCCAGCAAAACTTGGAACGAATGGGTTTCAGAGGGCAAACTCCCAGGTTTGAGTCATATCTGATACACATGAAGATGGTTGTGGTTGCCGATGGTCAGTCATCTCAGTTTCAAGATATCTCTGCAGGAGTCCCTCATGGTAGTGCCCGAGGTCCAACAATCTTCAGCTAATTCATCAATGACCTCCCCTCCGTCATAAGGTCAAAAATGCGGATGTTCCCCGATGATTGCACAATGTTTAGCACCATTCGTGACGCCTCAAATACTGAAAGAGTGCATGATCAAATGCAACATGATCTGGACAATATCCAGGCTTGGGCTGACAAGTGGCAAATAACATTTGCGCCACAAAAATGCTAGGCAATGGCCATCACCAATAAGAGACACTCTAACTATCGCCCTTTGAAATTCAATGGCGGAAGCTTCGCTGAATCCCCCACTGTCAATATCCTTGGGGTTACCATTGACCAGATACTCAACTGGACTTACGACAGAAATACGGTGGCTACAAGAGCAGGTCAGAGGCTAGGGATACTGCAGCGAGTAATTCACCTCCTGACTCCCCAAAGTATATCCACCATCTACAAGGCACAAGCCAGGAGTGTGATGGAAGACTGCACTTGCCTGGATACGTGCAGCTCAAACAACACTCGAGAAGCTTGCTACCATCCAGGGCAAAGCAGCCTACTTGATTGACACCACATCTACAAACATTCAATCACTCCACCACCGACGCTTCAGTAGCATCTACAAGATGCACTGCAGCAATTCACCAAAGATCAATAGACAGCACGTTCGAAACCCACGACCAGTTCCATCTCGAAGGACAAGGGCAGCAGATACATGGGAATGCCAGGAACTGCAAGTTCGCCTCCAAGCCACTCACCATCCTGACTTGGAAAAAGATCGCCGTTCCTTCGCAGTCGCTGGGTCAAAATCCTGAAATTCTCTCCTTAACAGCCTTGTGGGACAACCCGCAGAATATCGACTGCAGCAATTCAAAACGGCAGCTCACAATTACCTTCTCAAGGGCAACTAGTGATGGGCTATAATTGGTGGCCAGCCAGCCATGCTCAGGTCACGCGAATGAATAAAAAGTAGCACAAAATCTCCCAGAAACACATGGACATAAACACATGCACACAAACTCTCCTAGAGACAGAAGACAACAAACTGACACACACAAACTTTCCAAGAGTCACAGGAACACACACTCGCGTGTCCATTTTTTCCTGGAGAAACAGGAACACAAACACACACACACAAATTCTCCGCGAGTCAAAGGAACACACACACAATCTCCGAGGTACACAGCATTACAAAGTCACACAAACACAAACCGACAAAGGCACAAAATAAAACACTCTCCCAGACAAATCCACTGCCAGCGATTCTCCGAGCCTCCCAACTACTTTGGCAGCACACCTGGCTGAGAGACTCAAGCGCAGGATGTCCAGCGGGCTCCCCGCTGGGCGATGTAACTTCCATGACTCTCCGGCAGCCGGATATCCAGCGCCATCGGCTCCACGCCAGAATTCGGCGTGGAGCTGCATGAATTATTTAAATAGCGATGACCATATACTTTAATACAAAAGCCTGAGATCATATACCAACCGACTCAAGAACAGCTTCTTCTCTGCCGCCGTCAGACTTTTGAATGGACCTACCTTGCATTAAGTTAACCTTTCTCTACACCCCAGCTACGACTGTGACACTACATTCTTCACTTTCTCGTTTTCTTCTCTACGAACGGTATGCTCTGTCTGTATAGCGCGCAAGAAACATTACTTTTCACTGTATACTAATGCATTTTTTCAATCATAAATCAAATCAAAATCAAAAAATGTAATTAGAGGGCCCGGGACTGAAGTATCTGGGCCTGAGAACCTCTCCGCCAACCCGCCTCCCGTCCCCACAGGCTGGAGTATTGCACTTCACCAGGGTTTACAATTGCTCCCAATTTGCGGGGGACCCATTTGGACTGCGATCCATTTTGCCAGCAATCCTCGGCTGGCAATATGGGTCACGGCGCATGCGTCGATTTCGCATGTTCAGTGGCCTGCTCAGCGCTTCCTTGCAGGCTCCTCGGACGGGAATAAGCCCCACTCACTGATTTGTGCTGACATACACGCTGGTCACCTTTTCGGAGTACAGAGTGTGAGGGCTCCTTTTTGAAACAACTGCTGAAAGAAACAACGCGATTTAATCCAATTTTAATTTTAATCCAAATTCTACACTTAGTATTTTTGGGGAGAATCGCCCCCACTCACTTATACACGCAGATATTCATGCAGGCATGCACACACAGAAAAACAGAAACAAAAACACAACCATATAAAGACACACAGGCATAAACAGTATTTTCTGAAGCAAATACACAAATATACACAGTTGCACACAGACTCACACAAACACACACACATAAATGCACAGACTCACAAACACACAGACAGACACATGCAGGACGAAACCCACTCACCCACATATTCACGCACACAGGCAGACAAACAAATTTGCACCCACCGACACTCACACAAATACACTGAAAGCAAACCGTCACATAAAGACATACAAACAGCCAAAGCCACACACAACCACACACACCCACACACACGTACACACAGCCACAAACACACACGCACGCACACACTGATGTAATATCCAGGTCAGAAACTCCAAACAGTTTTATGAGGTCTGGCTGGATCATAAATATTACAGTTTGAATTTGGCTATGGTAAGCATGAGATGTTAGCTGTTTCACTTCACGTCTGATTGAACTGACCCACTCGGAGCTTTGATCCAACAAATTTGGAAACAAACAATGAAAAGTGGAACTTTTTCAAGGGACAAATACTGTGTGTCCTTGATAGGTATGTCCGTGTCAGGCAGGGAGGAAATGGCCGAGTGAGGAAACCATGGTTCACGAAAGAGGTGGAATGTCTTGTCAAAAAGAAGAGGGAAGCCTATGTAGGGATGAGGAAACAAGGTTCAGATGGCTCGATTGAGGGTTACAAGTTAGCAAGGAATTAGCTGAAAAAGGGGCTGAGGAGAGGTGGGAGGGGGCATGAGAAGCCCTTGGCGGGTCGGATCAAGAAAAACCCCAAGGCTTTTTACTCTTATGTGAGAAATTAAAGAATGACCAGGGTGAGGTTCGGGCCGTTCAAGGACGGTAGTGGGAACTTGTGTATGGAGTCAGTAGAGATAGGAGAGGTGATGAATGAATACTTTTCTTCAGTGTTCACCAAGGAGAGGGGCCATGTTTTTGAGGAAGAGGAGATTTGCAGGCTAATAGGCTGGAGGAAGTAGATGTTCGGAGGGAGGATGTACCAGCAGTTATGAATAAACTGAAGGTCGATAAGTCCCCTGGGCCTGATGAAATATATGCTAGGATTCTTTGGGAGGCAAGGGATGAGATTGCAGAGCCTTTGGCTTTGATCTTTGGGTCCTCACTGTCCACGGGGATGGTGCCAGAGGACTGGAGAGTGGTGAATGTTGTTTCTCTGTTTAAGAAAGGGAATAGAAATGACCCTGGTAATTATAGGCCGGTTAGTCTTACTTTGGTGGTTGTTAAGTTGATGGAAAAGGTCCTTAGGGATGGGATTTATGAACATTTGGAAGGATGCGGATTAAGCCGGGATAGTCAGCACAGATTCTGGAAGGGCAAGTCGTGCCCCACATATTTGATAGAATTTTTTGAGGCGGTAACTAAGTGTGTTGATGAAGGTAGAGCAGTTGATGTCATATACATGGATTTTAGTAAGGTGTCTGATAAGGTCCCCCACGGTCGGCTTATGATGAAAGTAAGGAGGTGTGGGATAGAGGGGAAGTTCGCCGATTGGATAGGTAAGTGGCTATCTGATCGAAGACAGAGGGTGGTGGTGGATGGAAAATTTTCGGACTGGAGGCAGGTTGCTAGCAGAGCGCCACAGGGATCTGTGCTTGGTCCTCTGCTATTTGTGATTTTTATTAACGACGTAGAGGAGGGGGCTGAGGGGTGGATCAGTAAATTTGCTGATGACACCAAGATTGGTGGAGTAGTGGATGAGGTGGAGGGCTGTTGTAGACTGCAAAGAAACATAGATAGGATGCAAAGCTGGGCTCAAAAATGGCAGATGGATTTTAACCCTATTAAATGTGAGGTGATTCATTTTGTTTGGACAAATTTAAATGTCGATTACAGGGTCACAGGCAGGGTTCTGAAGACTGTGCAGGAACAGAGAGATCTTGGGGTCCATATCCACAGATCTCTGAAGGTTGGCACTCAAGTGGATAGAGCTGTGAAGAAGGCCTATAGTGTGTTAGCTTTTATTAACAGGGGGTTGGAGTTTAAGAACCGTGGGGTTATGCTGCAACTGTACAGGACCTTGGAGAGACCATATTTGAATATTGTGTGCAGTTCTGGTCACCTCACTATGAGAAGGATGTGGAAGCGCTGGAAAGAATGCCAAGCAGATTTACCAGGATGCTGCCTGGTTTGGAGGGTAGGTCTTATGAGGAAAGGCTGAGGGAGCTAGGGCTGTTCTCTCTGGAGTGGAGGAGGTTGAGGGGAGGATCAATAGATGTTTATAAAATGATGAAGGGGATAGATAGAGTGAACGTTCAAAGACTATTTCCTCGGGTGGATGGAGCTATTACAAGGGGGCATAACTATTGGGTTCATGGTGGGAGATATAGGAAGGATATCAGAGGTAGGTTCTTTACTCAGAGAGTGGTTGGGGTGTGGAATGGACTGCCTGCAGTGATAGTGGAATCAGATACGTTAGGAACATTTAAGCGGTTATTGGATAGGCACATGGAGCACACCAGGATGATAGGGAGTGGGATATCTTGATCTTGGTTTCAGATAAAGCTCGGCACAACATCGTGGGCCGAAGGGCCCGTTCTGTGCTGTACTGTTCTATGTTCTATGTTAAGAGTTTAAGTATAAACCGGAAGTAGACGAGGCGTGGGATGACGCGGGAGGAGTTTTGTAGTTTTTTTTAACATTAGCGCACGAGGTATAAAAAACAGGCCACACTCGCCAGCGGGCAGCGGAGTGAGTTGGGAGTAGAGTGAGAGCTGTAAGGGCTTTGGCTCTAAGGGCCTCGGCAGAAAGGGCGAAGCGGGGTAAGTTTAATTCTTAAGTACGTTTCTCTGTGTTCCTTGAAATTAAAAGGGAAATTATGAGTGTGAGGCAGTCTGTTGTTCCCAATGTACGATGTGAGGTCCTGGAGGCTCCTGGCCTCCCGGACATCCACATCTGTGATGGGTGTGTCAAGCTGCGGTTCCTAAGGGACCGTTTTAGAAAACTGGATCTACAGCTCGAGGATCTTCGTCTGGTTACGGAAAATGAGGAGGTGATATACAGGAGCAATCATCAAGTGGTCACACCAGGGCCACGGGAGGCAGACAAGTGGGTAACGGCCAGGAAGGGGAAAGCTCGGGTGATAGAGAGCACCCCGGTGGATGTGTCCCTTCACAATAAGTACTCCTGTCTGAGTACTACTGGGGGGGACAGCCCACCTGGGGGAAGCAGCAGTGGCCGTGTCTCTGGAGAAGAGTCCAGCCCTGTAACTCAGAGGGCTAAGGAAAGGAGGAAGAAGGTAGTATTAATCGGGGACTCAACAGTAAGGGAGTCGGACAGGCGTTTTTGCGGAGGCAGACGGGAGTCTCGGATGGTGGTCTGCCTCCCTGGTGCCGGGATCCGGGATGTCTCTGTGCCCAAACACAGAAATCCTGAGGGGGGAGGGAGAGGAGCCAGAGGTCGTAGTACATATTGGAACCGCTGACAGAGATACGAAGAGGGAAGGGGTCATGGAAAGAGAATATAGGGAGTTAGGTAGACAGTTGAGGGGGAGGAACGTAAAGGCAGTAATCTCGGGATTGCTGCCTGTGCCACGGGAAAGAGAGAGCAGGAATGGAGTGAGGTGGAGGATGAATGCGTGGCTGAGGGACTGGAGCAGGGGGAAGGGATTCAGGATCCTGGATCACTGGGACCGCTTGAGGGCAGGTGTGACCTGTACAAAAAAGACGGGTGGCACTTGAATCCCAGGGGTACCAATATCCTGGCAGGAAGGCTGGCTAAGGCTCCTGGGGAGAATTTAAACTAGAAAGGTTGGGGGGAGGGAATCGAGATGAGGTGACTGGGAGCGAGGAGGGTAGCCCGCAAATAGAGAAGGATTGTAGACAGTGGAATAGAGATAATAGACGGGTGAAATAGAAGGGGAGAGCTCAGACCAAAGGTTTGAGATGTGTCTATTTTAACGCCAGGAGTGTAGTCAATAAAGTGGATGAGCTTAGAGTGTGGATCGATGCTTGGCAGTGTGATGTGGTGGCAATTGCAGAGACTTGGGGACAGGGACAGCGCTGGATACTTCATGTGCCGGGTTTCAGATGTTTCAGAAAGGACAGAGAGGCAAAAGAGGGGGTGGGTGGAGTGGCACTGCTGACCAGGGATAGTGTCACAGCTGTAGAGAAGGGGGATGCCGTGGAGGGATTGTCGACGCAGTCTCTGTGGGTGGAAGTTCGGAGCGGGAAGGGGTCGATAACTTTGCTGGGTGTTTTCTACAGGCCTCCCAATAGTAACAGGGATGTTGAGGAGCAGATAGGGAAACAGATCCTGGAGAGATGTAGTAATAACAGGGTTGTCGTGATGGGAGACTTTTAATTCCCAAACATCGGTTGGAATATCCCTAGGGTAAGGGGTTTGGATGGGGAGGTGTTTGTAAGGTGTGTTCAGGGGGGTTTCTTGACGCAGCACAAGAGGAGAGGCTGTTCTCGATCTGGTACTGGCTAATGAGCCTGGACAGGTGTCGGATCTCTCAGTGGGGGAGCATCTTGGGGATAGTGATCATAACACGATCTCCGTTATGCGAGCATTGGAAAGAGATAGGATCAGGCAAGCTAGGAAGGTGTTTATCTGGAGTAAGGGGAAACATGAATCCATCAGGCAGGAGACTCGAGGCGTAAATTGGAAGGAGGTATTCTCAAGGAAAAATACCGAAGTAAGGTGGCAGATTTTCAAGGTATATTTGTCTAGAGTTCTACATGACAACGTTCTGATCAGACAGGGAGGTTTGGTAGGTTACGGGAACCGTGGTGCACGGAAGCTGTGCTGAACCGAGTCAAAAAGAAAAGAAAAGGGTATCATAGAAATCATAGAAACCCTACAGTGCAGAAGGAGGCCATTCGGCCCATCGAGTCTGCACCGACCACAATCCCACCCCACATATTTTACCCGCTAATCCCTCTAACCTACGCATCCCAGGACTCTAAGGGGCAATTTTTAACCTGGCCAATCAACCTAACCCGCACATCTTTGGACTGTGGGAGGAAACCGGAGCACCCGGAGGAAACCCACGCAGACACGAGGAGAATGTGCAAACTCCACACAGACAGTGACCCGAGCCGGGAATCGAACCCGGGACCCTGGAGCTGTGAAGCAGCAGTGCTAACCACTGTGCTACCGTGCCGCCCGGCACATGAAGTACAAAAGGTTCAGAGAGCTAGGGGTAGATAGGGATCTACATGAGTATACGGCTTGTAGGAATGGATCACGGCCATTCCCGGGTCTCGGTAAAGTGGACAACTGCGTGGATGCAGGTCGGATCGCGTTAGTGACCTCACACCCGACTTTACCACGTTTTCCCGTCCAAATTCGGGCGCGAAGAAATTGTAAAATTGGGCCCATAGTGTTCAATTCCAGTCGCCACACTACCAGAAGGATGTGGAGGCTTTGGCGAGCGTACAGAGGAGATGCCTGGCATGGAGGGCATTATCTATGAGGAGCGGTTGGATAAACTTGGTTTGTTCTCAATGGAACGACGGGGGGGGGGCGAGGGGGGGCGGGGTTGGAGTCAAGATTATGAGAAGCCTGGGCAGAGTGGATAGTCAGAAGCTTTTTCCCAGGGTGGAAGAGTCAATTACGAGGGGGCATCTGATAAAGGTGCGAGGGGAAAGGTTTAAAGGAGGTGTACGGAGCAGGTTTTTTTACACAAAGGGTGGTGGGTACCTGGAACACGCTGCCTTGGGAAATAATGGAAGCAGATGCAACAGTGACTTTTGAGGGGCGTCTGGACAAATACATGAATAGGATGGGAATCGAGGGATATGGTCCCTGGAAGGGTAGGGAGTTTTAGTTCAGTCAGACAGCTTGGTCAATTCAGGCTTGGAGGGCCGAAGGGCGTGTTCCACTGCTGCAATTGTCCTTGTTCTTTGGTCTTTCTTCAATTGTCATTTCTGACGTTTATCCAGTATTTTTACCCCTATGCTCTGCCACATGAGTTCTTATTGCATCGGAAAGTTTTTTTTTTAAATCCTGCGCATAAATCACTTCTCTCAGAGTTTCATACGTCTTGGCTATTTTCAAAGCCCTTATCCACTTGTCAAAATTATTCGGATGGATCCTTTCAATTTCTATGTACGTTTGACAACGTTCTTTCCTTAGATTTCGAATCCATTTTCTGTAGCCTTCTGGCATCAGCTCAGATGCACCCACGATGGCCTTTTGCATCATAATTCCCAGATACCCCTTCTGATAGTGACGCAAACACCTCACTCGCTCTACTTCCAAACTTATTTTGCTTCTTTATCCTTCTAATCAAACCTTGACAACGCTTATACATATTTCAATTGATCCCCACTTGGCCTTTGACTGAGGCGGCCTCACTCTTCCTCAACGCCTGCATGACTGGTCCCAAACTATATGTTTCCCCGTACCTCCGCCATTTTAATTGACGTTCACTTTTTATTTCCGGTGCCCGAATTTCATAAGCTCTCACTTTTTCCGATTTTTTCTCCTTTCATTTGGCGCCGTGTTGATGGCACGGTGGCGAAATGGTTAGCACTGATGCCTCACAGCATCAGGGACCCAAGTGTGATTCCCGATTTGGATCACTGTCTGTGTGTAGTTTGCACATTCTTCCTGCGTTGCGTGGGTTTCCTCCGGGTGCTCTGGTATCCTGCCACAGACCAAAGATGTGCAGGTTCGGTGAGTTGGCCATGCGGAAATATCCCTCATACCCAAACAGGCCCCACAGTGTGGATACGTGGGGATTTTCACAGTAACTTCATTGTGGTGTTCAATTAAGTCTGCTTGTGACTGATAAATAAACTTTACTTTAATTTTTAGGGCGATCCTTTCATTTACTTTTTCCTCAACCTGCATTTTAAGCTGTCCTATCTCGTCTTCTATCTGGAATTCAAACTGTTTCAATTATTTTGCTTGTTGTTCTTCCATTTCTCTGTCTTTTCCTACTGCAATTGCATCCTTTTATTGGGCTTTGGTGATATCTCTCATTCCTTGCTTAGAATTCGAGCTGCTTCATTTCAAGTTGACTTCTAACCATTACCAAAGATTCTGCCTGTGTTTCTGGCAATTTTCAATGCTGAGCTATTGCTAGAATTATCTACTACCCTGCCTTGCGCCGTCAGGTGATATCAACTGCAACATTTTTGCCTATTCCGAAATCTTCGTTTTAGTCACCTCTTGCAAACCACCCTCCTTGATTTCTACCACCCCAGCCTCCGAATAAACCTTTATTTCACAAGTTATTCCTATTTCAACCTGAATAGGAGATCTGAAATGAAAATGATTTTTACCATCCTTAGCCTCCGAACAAACCTTTATTTCACAAGTTATTCCTATTTCAACCTGAATAGGAGATCTGAAATTATTAGTTGGAGAGCATATTACAGCGGTGCAGAGGGAGGACAATTCAGAGGGTCGTGTAACGAGTCACTCTGGGTGAAGCTTAGAAACAGGAAAGGCGCAGTCACTATGTTGGGGGTGGATTACAGGCCCGCCAACAGCCCAAGGGAAGTGGAAGAATGGATATGTCAGGAGATACTGGATAGGTGCAGGAAATATAGGGTTGTTGTAGTGGGAGACTTCAATTTCCCTGGTATAGACTGGAAATCGCTGAGGGCAGGGTCTCTGGATGGGGAGGAATTTGTAAAATGTGTACAGGAGGGTTCGTTGGAACAATATGTAGACAGCCCGACTAGAGAGGGGGCTATACTGGACCTGGTACTGTGGAATGAGCTCGGTCAGGTCTTCAATGTTTTGGTAGGGGAACATGTGGCAAATAGTGACCACAATTCTGTTAGCTTTAGGATAGTGATGGAAAAGGATGAGTGGTGTCCCAAGGGTAAGGTGCTGAATTGGGGGAAGGCTAACTTTACTGGGATCAGGCAGAAATTGGCAGCTTTTGATTGGGAGAGGCTGTTTGAGGGTACATCCACATCTGGTATGTGGCACTCTTTTAAGGAACGGTTGTTAGGGCTAGAGGACACGCATGTGCCGGTAAAAAAGAAGGATAGGAAGGGTAGGATTAGAGAACCGTGGATAACCAGGGAAATTGAGGGACTTGTCAAAAAGAAAAGAGAGGCGTATGTTAGGTCCAAGCAGCTAAAAACGGAGGGAGCTCTGGAGGAGTACAAAGAAAGTAGGAAAGTACTCAAACGGGGAATTAGAAGAGCAAAAAGGGGTCACGAAATGTTCTTGGCAGACAGGATTAAGGAGAATCCCAAGGCATTTTATTCATACGTTAGGAACAAAAGGGTTGTTAGGGAAAAAATCGGACCTCTCAGGGACAAAAGTGGGGACTTATGCTTGGAGCCCAAAGAAGTAGGGGAGATCCTAAATGAATACTTTGCGTCAGTATTCACAAAGGAGAGGGATGTGTTGACTGGGAGTGTCTCGGAGGGGAGTGTTGAACCGTTGGAGAAAATCTCCATTACAAAGGAGGAAGTGTTAGGTTTGTTAGAGAATATAAAGACTGACAAATCCCCAGGGCCTGATGGAATCTATCCAAGGCTGCTCAGGGAGACGAGAGGTGAAATCGTTGGGCCTCTGACGCAAATCTTTGTCTCGTCACTGGACACAGGTGAGGTCCCAGAGGATTGGAGGATAGCCAATGTGGTCCCGTTATTTAAGAAGGGTAGGAAGGATAACCCGGGTAATTATAGGCCGGTGAGCTTGACGTCCGTGGTGGGGAAGTTGTTGGAGAAGATTCTTAGAGATAGGATATATGCGCATTTAGAAAGGAATAAACTCATTGACGATAGTCAGCATGGTTTTGTGAGAGGGAGGTCATGCCTCACTAACCTGGTGGTGTTTTTTGAAGAAGTGACCAAAATGGTTGACGAAGGAAGGGCCGTGGATGTTGTCTATATGGACTTTAGTAAAGCGTTTGACAAAGTCCCTCATGGTAGGCTAGTGAAAAAGGTTGGATCTCATGGGATAAAGGGGGAGGTGGCTAGATGGGTGGAGAACTGGCTTGGTCATAGAAGACAGAGGGTGGTAGTGGAAGGGTCCTTTTCCGGCTGGAGGCCTGTGACTAGTGGTGTACCGCAGGGCTCTGTATTGGGACCTCTGCTGTTTGTGATTTATATAAATGATCTGGAAGAAGGAGTAACTGGGGTGATCAGTAAGTTTGCGGACGACACAAAACTGGCAGGACTTGCAGATAGTGAGGAACATTGTCAGAGGCTACAGAAGGATATAGACAGGCTGGAAATTTGGGCAAGGAAATGGCAGATGGAGTTCAATCCTGATGAATGCGAAGTGATGCATTTTGGTGGGAATAATGTAGGGAGGAGCTACACGATAAATGGAAGAACCATTAAGGGTGTAGAGACGCAGAGGGACCTGGGTGTGCAAGTCCACAGATCTTTGAAGGTGACGTCACAGGTGGAGAAGGTGGTGAAGAAGGCATATGGCATGCTTGCCTTTATAGGACGGGGCATAGAGTATAAAAGTTGGGTTCTGATGTTGCAGATGTATAGAACGTTGGTTCGGCCGCATTTGGAATACTGCGTCCAGTTCTGGTCGCCACACTACCAGAAGGACGTGGAGGCTTTGGAGAGAGTACAGAGGAGGTTTACCAGGATGTTGCCTGGTATGGAGGGGCTTGGTTATGAGGAGAGATTGGGGAAACTGGGGTTGTTCTCCTTGGAAAGACGGAGGATGAGGGGAGACCTAATAGAGGTGCATAAAATTATGAAAGGCATAGATAGGGTGAACGGTGGGAAGCTTTTCCCCGGGTCGGTGGTGACGTTCACGAGGGGTCAAAGGTTCTAGGTGAAGGGGGGGAGGTTTAACACAGATATCAGAAGGACATATTTTACACAGAGGGTCGTGGGGACCTGGAATGTGTTGCCGGGCAAGCTGGTGGAGGCGGACACACTGGGAACGTTTAAGACTTATCTAGACAGCTATATGAACGGAGTGGGAATGGAGGGATACAAAAGAGTGGTCTAGTTTGGACCAGGGAGCGGCGCGGGCTAATTGTTCTTTGTTTCTCGTTTCAAGGCTTCATTCTATGATCATCTTGCTGGTGCCAGTACAGAGCGAGACTGCGGATAGTTGGGAACCTGTCTCGGGGGCAGGGAATTCAGATGGTGTTCGTAAATCAGAAGGGGAAACGAATAGGGTTGGGAAGCATTTTCTGATCTGGGCCAGTGTGATCTCCTGGACTCGTTTCGATCGCCTCAGGGGGTCGGAGAGGAATTTCCCAGATTTTTTTTCCCCATACTGGCCCTGGGGTTTTCACTCTGGGTTTTCGCCTCTCCCTGGAGATCACATGGTCTGGAATGGGGGGTGGGGGTGAGTTAATAGGTTGTGATGAACAAAGCATCGTAGCTGTGAGGGACAGCTCGGTGGATAGGATATTAGGATGTAGACAGGCTGGAAAATTGGGCGGGGATCCTGGATTCAGGATTCAATCCTGGACTGGGGAGCGGCGAGGGCTCGGAGGGCCGAAGGGCCTGTTCCTGTGCTGTATTGTTCTTTGTTCTTTGTCTTTGAAATGAAAACACAAATATGCTCACCACTCACTGTCTTTGAATCCAAAAATCCTCAAGCAATCAAGGAAGATAAATTTTAATCCCGGATGTGCCCACTATTCTTATAATCTATGTCAGAAACTCCAATGCATTTTATGATTTGAGCCTAGACCATCTGTTTTGCACTTTGAAATTTGCTAGAGAAAGCATGAGATGTTTCACTTCAGGCATGATTCAAGTGACCCTCTAAGGAGCTTTTAGAAAACACATTTTATTTGAGAATAGTCAACACATAGAAAGCAAATTAGCACGAACTTGTATCAATTACAAATAACGAAACACCAAGCACGATTTGTGTAAACCTTAACAACGAAATGGACTCTTCCATTTAAACAAGCCCCATAAACAGAGACTCTCTTTGGGTTAGCACAGGAAGATCTTATTCTCACGTTTTGTTAATGGATTCTGCAGGTAATTTAAAGCACACCCAGGCATGCTTGAATTTAGAACAACTTCCCAAAATACCAGGGAGATGGATCCAGAACACTGCATCCAGCCCGAAATCCACACACCTTCTAACTAATCAGCAACCAAACTGACACTAAGCATAATGGGTGAAAGAAAAGAACTATCCCACCTCGTCTGTCAATCAATCTTCCCATCACACTTCAAACGGTCATAAACTCCGAGAAAGACATGTTTCTAAAAAATAAAAGAATGATGGATATAGGGAACAGATGGTGAGGTGCATTTCCGACCAGGGAGAGATCAGCCATGATGTGATTGAATAGCAGAGCAGGTTCGAAAGTCTGAATTTTCTTACTTTTGCTCCTAATTTCTCTGAAGTGGTACAAACTATTTGGCTTCAGAAAGACTGAAATATCCTGTGCCCTTTCGGATAAAAGCACATAAGAGCATAAGAACTAGGGGCAGGAGTAGGCCATCAGGCCCCTCGAGCCTGCTCCGCCATTCAATAAGATCGTAGCTGATCTTTTTGTGGACTCAACTCCACTTACCCGCCCGCTCACCATAACCATTAATTCCTTAACTGTTCAAAAATGTATCTATCCTTGCCTTATAAACATTAAATGAGGTAGCCTCAACTGCCTCACTGGGCAGGGAATTCCACAGATTCACAACCCTTTGTGTGAAGAAGGTCCTCCTCAACTCAGTCCTAGATCGGCTTCCCCTTATTTTGAGGCTATGCCACCTAGTTCTAGTTTAAGCCGCCAGTGGAAACAACTTATCTGCTTCTGTCTTATCTATTCCCTTCATAATCTTACATGTTTCTCTCAGATCTCCCCTCATTCTTCTGAATTCCAAAGAATTTCAGTCAACGCAGTCTCTCCTCATCAGCCAACCCTCTCAACCTGGTGAATCTCCTCTGCACCCCCTCCAGTGCCAGTGTATCCTTTCTCAAGTAAGGAGACCAAAACTGTACAGTACTCCAGGTGTGGCCTCACCAGCACCTTGTACAGTTGCAACATAATCTCACTGTTTTTAAACACCATCCCTCGAGCAATGAAGGACAAAATTGCATTTGCCTTCTAAATTACCTGCTGCACCTGCAAACCAATTCCTTGACATTCCTGCACAAGGACACCCAGGTCTCTCTGCACAGCAGCATGCTGCAATTTTTTACCATTTAAATAATAGTCAATTTTGCTGTTATTCCTACCAGTCAACCAGTCGTGCCATTCAACTTTGAGTGAATCAAATCTTGAGAAAAAAACCAGATTGTCACACCTTCTCAATGCAGTCGGTCAACCGACGAATAGAATGAGCCTGATTTTGTAACAGCAGTAATTTCCCTGGAGTCCACACATAATTATTTGTACCATCTGCATTTGGTCCTATCACTATGGGTGAACTCCCCTCGCTGAAAGTCAATTTAATTATCTCATTTTGAGCATACTTTCAATCTTCTTTTGAAACTGCACTAATTTTAGAGTGTTAAGTCTAGAAGGATGCTGTTTAATTGGAACAGCATTTCCCTCATCTCCGTCAGGTATAACAATTCAAGCAAGTGCGACTTATTTCCATATACCTGTCCATGTGATATCAATAAATCTTCCAGGTCATTTCAATTTTCAACTAGAAGGTAACTCAATCATTTATCCCAATTTCTGATGACATCCTCGTCATCTGGTTCAATTTGCGAAATGGCAAATTCAGTGCCATGTTTACCCGGTTCTTCACTCTGAGCTACAACCACAAAAACATCCTACTTCTGGTTTCCTCACCTAGCCAAATACATTTTAAGCATTTACACGTGACACGGTCTGTGACCTTTCCTTCTATTTGGCGTTCTTATCAAATAATTCACCTCACTCAGTTTACTTTCAATTTCATGAAGCCAATAAACCTTGCTTTCAAAAGATTCACCTGACACTGGTGGCAATAGGAAGACGTTATCCCCACTAGCGTAACTACGGATTTTGGATTCTTATCCTATTTCTCTTTCATCTCATGTTGTGCCAGTTTTAAATGTTATCTGTCCAATTCATCTGCAGTTTTCAATATTTCCCTCAAATTTGACACATCAAATCAGATCAGCCATGATCTTATTGAATGGTGGGGCAGGCTCGAGGGGCTAGGTGGTCTACTCCTGCTCCTATTTCTTATGTTGTTATGTTCTTCTGTTCTTATCATCCAATAATGAATTCTCAGAAAACTGACTCACATTGACTAATTTAAGTGGCCCTCTTATCTCATGATCAAAAGTCAATTAAAATGTTCTGAATTAGTTTGACTCATTAGGAGCATCCCTAATTGCAAAGAAAACAAAAAGAATTCCTTTATCCGAATCCTTTGGATAATCTTGACAAAAAGCCCTCAAAATTGGCTTTAAAGTTTCATGCCACCGATCTAACGCTCCCTGTGATTCTGGATGGCCCACAGTCGATTTACACTGTTTCACTCCCAAGCTATCCGTAACTTCCTTGAATAACTCTGGTGTAAAAAAATTACCTTTGACTTGATTATATTTATATGGGTAATCCATAACTCAGATATAAAAGTGAGCAATTCCTCTGCAATCCTTTTAGCGGTAATATTGCTTCATGAAATGGCCATTGGAATACAATGAGACATGTCCATTCAAATCAATAGACAGTGATTCCCGCTCCTCGTTTTTGTGAGGGGTCCTACATAAGTAGTAAAGGCCATGCAAAAGGGTCCTCAATTGCTGGAATGGTTATTAACGGTTTTAGCGGCACTGGAGGTTTCCCTCTTGTTGGTGGGGTGACCAGTACTGTCAGGAAATCTCAACGGAAGATTCATGAAGCCAGTGCTTCTGAAGCAAAGCCATATCTTTATTTAACCGACAGCTACTTGGAGATGACCTGAGAATCGAGTGAGCTCTCAAACGAACCAACCTCATCATTTTGATTAGGTCTGAAGTTTACAATTCAAAACGGATAAATTATAGTTTTTTTATCAATCATTCCCATCTTAACTTAGTTTAAAATCAACCATCTTTAATAAGCACAGATCAATAATAGTCCTTGTCACTCACCTCAGCAAATTGCATTTTACCATTCCGCATAATGTTATCTCATTTGTCCATTAAATCCAGATACTAATTCCCATCGTGGGTGAAGTCACTTCCCCTTTGCCAGGTTACCCTAAACGCTCACTATAAGTGTCAAAGTGAACGTTCCCACCGGATAATTGCCAAACTGGATAGACACGTGATCCCGCATTAGGGCACATGTTCCTTCCAGAGCCCATTCATGAAGTTGCAACATTTGTTCCCGCACTAGAAACTTTATGACATGATTCTTGCTTACTATCGGCTTCCCAAAGTTTTGGCTCTGAGTTGTTCTTGTTCCCCTTGGTCTATGCGCTCACTTTCTTTTTTTCGTCTCTGAATTCAAACAGATTCACTTCATTTTCTTGCTAAAATTTGAACTCTTTCAATTATGCTGCTTGCTGTTCCTCACTTTCTTTTATTTCGAATTCAAGCTGCTTCAATTATTCTTCATGTTCCAGCTCTTTCGTTTGTCGTTGAACTCCAGCCATTTCGAATGATTCTGAATGCATTTTTGGCAATTTTAGATGCTGTATTATCGCCACAATTATCTCCCCTTTCCTTACACTGTTAGCTAATATCAACTGCAACTTTTTTGCCATTTCCAAAAGTTTTGTTTTAGTCACCTTTTGCAAAAGAATCTGCATGACTTCTTCCACTCCCAGGAATTTCTTAGCCTCTGAAAGTGCAATTTTTTCACAAGTCATCCCTATTTAAACCTGAATACAGCATCTGAAATTAAAACACACATATGCTCACCACTCAATGCCTTGAAGTCCCCTAACCAAAAATAAATATAGGATTATAGATTTCAATCTTTCAAAGAGCAGCCAAATGTTCTGATCTAGGTCAGAAACTCCAGACTGCAACAAAAAACATAGAAAACATAGAAAACTGCAGCACAAAAGAAGATTAATGATAGCACCAAGAAAAATAGGGTGGTAAAAGACGGAGACTTTAACTTTCCCAACATTGACTTGGCCAGCCATAGTATTAGGGGCTTGGATGGAGAACGAATATGTGAGTGTATTCAGGATCAATTTTTCATTCAGGATGTGGAAGGCCCGACTGGAGAGGGGTCAAACTTGTCCTTTTCTTGAGAAATAAGGGAGGGCAGGTGAGAGAATTGTTAATGAGCAATCACTTTTGGACCAGTGACCACAATTCCAATATATTTAAGATAGTTATGGAGAATGATCGGGCTGACCCAAAAGTGGAAATTCTAAATTGGGGCAAGGCCAATTTTGATGATATTAGAAAGGAAATTTCAGAAGTTGCTTGGGGGAGCCTGTTGGCAGCCAAAGGGACATCTGGTAAAAGGAAGGCTTTCAAAAGTGTGTTAACATGGGTTCATGGTAAGCACACTACTTTTAGAGTGAAGGGCAAGGCTGGTAGAAGTAGGGAATCCTGGATAACTCGTGATATTGCGGCCATGGTCAAGAAGAAGAAGGAGGCATTTGACTTGGATAAATTGGGATCTCTTGAAAGTATCGGCGGTGTTGGAGTAATGGTAGCAGAGAAATCAGGAGGGCAAAAAGGGGAGACGAGATTGCTTAAGCGTATCAAGAAAATGGGAACCCAAAGTGCTTCTACTAATACATAAAGGGCAAAAGAGTAACAAGCGGGAGAGTAGGGACTCATAAGTATCCACAAGAGATGGGTGAGATCCTAAATCAACATTTCCAATTCATGAAACATACTTATTCGTCACAAGTAAGGCTTACATAACACTGCCAATGAAGTTACTGTGAAATTTTCCTAGGCGCCACAGTCCGGCCCCCTTTCGGGTCAATGCACGTAGGCAGAGCGTCTTTTAGAATGTGGGAGGAAACCGGAGCACTTGGAGGAAACCCACGCAGACAAGGGGAGAACGGGCAAACTCCACACAGACAGTGACCTAAGCAGGGAATCAAAGCTGGATCCCTGGTACTGTGAAGCAGCGGTGATAATCACTGTGCTACCGTGCCGCCAGTATTTGCTGCTGAGATGGCAATGGATTCAGTAATCTTGAGGAAATAAATAGTGATGTCTTGAGAAGAGTGCATATTACAGAGAAGGAGGTGCTGGAATCTTAAAGCACATCAAGGTGGATAAATCCCCGGCACCTGATGAAGTGTATACCAGGAGGCAAGGGAGGAAATAACGGATTCCCGAGCAAATATGTTTGAAGCATCATCAGTCACAGGTGAGGTACCTGAAGATTGGAGCGCAACAAATGTTCTGACATTGGTTAAGAAGGTCTGCAAGGTAAAGCCTGGAAACTACAGGCTGGTGAGCCTAACGTCCGTCGTGGGCAAGTTGTTAGCAGGTATTCTGAGAGATAGGATTACTGGCATATCGAGAGGCAAGGCCTGATTAGGGACAGTGGGCATGGCTTTGTGAGCGGAAAAATCATGTCTCACAAATTTGATTGTTTTTTTTCGAAATGGTAGCCAAAAACATTGATGAAGGCAATGCAGTTAATGTTGTCCGCATGAACTTTATCAAATGCCTTTTACAAGTTACTGCACGTAAGTTGTTGCATTAGGGTAAATCTCACGGGATCGAGGCGAGGTAGCCAATTGGATATAAAATTGTCTTGATGACAGAACACAACAGGTAGTTGTATGGTTTCGTTTTACCAACTGGAGACAGGTGACCAGCATTGTGCCTGAGGGATCTGTGTCGGGTCTACTGTAATTTGTCATTTACATTTATGATTTGGAAGATAACTTAAAAGGTATGATTAGTAAGTTTGAAGATGACACGATCTTGATGAATTCGGCTGATGAATGGCAGCTGGAGTTAGATTTTGATTAATGCAAGGCGATGCATTTTGGAAGGTCGAACCATGGAAGGATGGTAGTTTCTTGGGCAGAATTATAAAACAAAGAGATCTAGGGGTAGAAGTTCATAGTTCATTCAAATTGGAGTCACAGTTGAACAGGGTGATGAAGAAGGCATTCAGCATGCTTGGTTTCGTTGTACCGAAAATTGGAAACGAGCGTTGGGACGTCTTGTTGAAATTGTACAAGACATTGGTAAGGCTGCACTTCTAATTCCGTGTACACTTCCATTTACTCTATTATAGAAAGGATATTATGAAACAAGAAAAAGTGCAGAAAATAGTTACCAGGATGTTACATGGACTTGATTTGGCGCAATTCTTTGAGAACGTTACCTGCGCAGTGGACAATGGGGAGCCTGTGGATGTGGTGTATCTGGATTTCCAGAAGGCATTTGACATGGTGCCGCACCAAAGACTGCTGCATGAGATAAAGGTGCATGGTATTACGGGTAATGTAATGGCATGAATAGATGGTTGGTTAACTAACAGAAAGCAAAGAGTGGGGGTAAGGTTTGGAGTTTTTTTCTGGTAGCCGATCAGTGCCTAGTGGTGTGCCTCAGGGATCAGTGTTGGGACCGCAATGGTTTACGATTTACATAGATGATTCTGAGTTGGGGACCAAGTGAAGTGATGACACTAAGATGTGTGGCAGAGCAAAGTGTGCAGAGGACGGTGAAAGTGAGGTCATCCATTCTGGTAGGAATAACAGCAAAATGGGCTATTATTTAAATGGTAAATAATTGCAGTATGCTGCTGTGCAGAGAGACCTGAGTGTCCTTGTGAAAGAATCACAAGGAGTTGGTTTGCAGATGCAGCAGGTAATTGAGAAGGCAAATGGAATTCTGTCCTTCATTGCCAGAGGAATGGAGTTTAAAAACGGCGAGGGTATGTTTCAACTGTAAAAAGTGCCGGTGAAGCCACACCTGGAGTACTGTGTACAGTTTTGGTCTTCTTACTTGAGAAAGTATATACCGGCACTGGAGGGGTACAGAGGAGATTCACTAGGTTGATTCCGGAGTTGAGAGTTGAGGCTGAGTGGACTTGGGCTATATTCATTGGAATTCAGAAGAATGAGGGGAGATCTTAGAGAAATATGTAGGATTATGAAGGGAATAGATAAGAAAGAAGCAGTGAAGTTGTTTCCTCTGGCGGATTAAACTAGAATTAGGGGGCATGTCCTTAAATAAGGGGGAGCAGATTTAGAACTGAGTTGAGGACGAACTTCTTTACACAATTTGTTGTGAATCTGTGGAATTCCCTGGCCAGTGAAGCAGTTGAGGCTACTTCACTGAGTGTTTTAAGACAAGGATAGATACATTTTTGAAGAGAAAAGGAATTAGGGTTATGTTGAGCGGGCGGGTAAGTGGAGCTGAGTTCACAAAAAGGTCAGCCATGATCTTACTGAATGGCCGAGCAGGCTCGAGGGATGAGATGGCCTACTCCTGCTCTTAGTTCTTATGTTCTTCTCTTATGAATTCTGCAGTTTCTGACTGTAAGGGCATTACATTTCTAGAGCTCGACACAACGTTGTGGGCCGAAGGGCCTGTTCTGTGCTGTACTGTTCTATCTATGTTCTATACATTTGTTTTTGTCAATCTTTATTGTCATTATATATCGACAGAAATTTTTACAGTCAGTTTTTTTTAATGTTCCCTACAGGCTTGCTTTCATTCGACATGTTTCCCTTCTTAATGAATCCCTTGATCCTCCTTTGCTGAATTTTAAACAGCTTGCAAACCTCAGGCCTATTGCTTTTTCTTGCTAATTTGTATGCGTCTTCCTTCAATCTGCTGTTTCCCGGACCGTCATGGAGAATTCATGCCTCATACCATCATAGCTATCGTTACTGAGATTCAGGACCATGCTGTCAGATTCAAATACATCATTATACACCTTGACAAGGAATTCTACCATATTATGTTCACTCGTCCCCTTGGATTTTCTCACAACTAGATTGTCAACTAAACATTTCACATTGCACAACATCCAGCCATGATTCTATTAAATGGGGGAGCAGGCCCGAGGCGCTGAAAGACCTATCACTGTCACTCGTTCCTGTGATTCCTATGATTAGGCTTTTAGTTGCAAATTGTGTGTTATTTATTGAATTCAAATCCCGTCAGTCGTTGTGGTAGGATTCAGGCCTGTGTCTCCTGTGAAAAATACATTTTCTCTGGATTACACATTCGCGGGATGCAAGATAGAATTGAAAGACAGAAGCGTGTAATCGAAATGTGGTGCAGTGGGATTGTCAATGGACTAGTTATCCAGAGACTAAGGGCAATACTGTGGGACCGGGTTCGAATCGCACCATATCAGATTTGTCTGACAGTTGCATTCCCTCCAGCGCGGCGTAACAGGGCAAGTAGGAATGGGCAACACATAGTTGCCTAGCCAGTGTTACCCGTGAACGAATGAAAGAAAGGTTGGCCACAATTCCACAGTGATTGGGAACCACAGGTTGAGCAGAACAAACCCACAGCATCCTCCCTCTTTACAGAGCTCCCCCTCTCTGCAGCCTGCGCTCCATTTTCTGGTCATGCCACACAGCCAGACACACTGTAAATGTAGTCCATTTACCTTGCCCAGAGTTCAGCCAGCAAATCCTCTTTCCTCCCTGAGTGTATGCAGCAGCTCACAACACAACCTCCAAAAACCTATCCACAACATCTCCACTAACTTTCCAACCACAAGAGTCAGTCAATAGCGCCTCAGCTGCAAGTTCGATTCATGGAATATTTAAATTTCAGTAAAGTTTATTTATTCGTCACAAGTAAGGCTGACATCAACACTGCAATGAAGTTACTGTGAATTTCCCCGAGACCCCACAGTCCGGCGCTTGTTCGGGTCAATGCACCTAACCAGCAAGTCTTTCAGATTGTGGGAGGAAACCGGAGCACCCGGAGGAAACCCACGCAGGCACGGGGAGAACGTGCAAACTCCACACAGACTGTGGCCGAGAATCGAACCCGGGTCCCTGGCGCTGTGAAGCAGCAGTGCTAACCAGTGTGCTACCGTGCCAGGTTCATCGTGTTGCGGAACGCACGTTAAGCTGAGAGTGGCTGACACATACGTTCAGTGGACAGACCACGTCCAGGTTTCGCACACATATGTCAGAGCTGCTGAAACCCCCTGTTCAACATGGAACTCCACACGGGAGACAACAGGAACAAAACGCATAGGATTTCCTTTTTCCAGAACTCTTTCACATTGTCACCAATGATTCTGCAGAGCAGAAATTACAAACCCGAGACACAGAGGGACATACATTTACTTTAATCAGGGAATTTCAAAAATACTTTAATGGAACTACTCCAGAGAACTGGAAAAAGGGGTTGCAACACACTCGAGTAGACATTCATACATAAGAATGGGAATAAGGAATTCGGGTACTATTAGATTGATTGAACTGGCTTGTTGACGTCACATTTGGAGCTTGCCTTCCACTCCCAACCCAAGCTGCATACAGCCCTTACACGATACCTTCCCAGCATGGGGAGATATACTGGACACACTGGAGCAGACTAGCAGCGTGGCTGTTCTGTATGTGGATCTAGATGTCCACATCATGGGGGCAAGAGCGGCTGTAGCAGAGAACATTGCTGTCAGGGAGATATATGTTGTGGGACGAGGGAAGGGGAGATTGAGTGGAGTGTGTATTTTCAGGTACTGTATGGATGTGAACAAACAGAGACATTTTGTGAAATTGATAGAGAATGGGGGAATCAGATGAACAAATCATGGAGAGATTTGATCAGGTGAGTGAGTAACCTGAGGCTTTTCCAGAGCAGCTAGTGACAGAAGTCAGTGAGCACACGAATGATGGGTAAATGGGGTTTGGTGAGAGTTGGTACATGGACAACAGATGTGCTTTGTTTCAGCAGCTTTGTAACTGGGAGGCTGGTCATCAGGGAATTGGTATAGTTGTGTCCGGTATTCGGAATGACAGCTGGGGGAGCCAGAGTATAATATTTCGGAGGCAACAGTAATAGGATTAATGATGGAGAGGATATGGAGTCAGATTTCAGCTCAGAGTAAAAGAGTTAACAGAGGTTGCAATCATTGTGAACTAACGTTAGGAAGAATTTAAACAACACCAGGTTAAAGTCCAACAGGTTTATTTGTTCGCAAATACCATTACCTTTCGGAGCGCAGATGGAGTGGAAATCTGCTCTTAAAAACAGGGCACAGAGACACAAAATCAAGTTACGGAATCCTGATTAGAATGCGGATATCGACAGCCAACCAGGTCTTAAAGATAAAGACAATGTGAGTGGAGGGAGCATTAATGGAATAAAGTTAAATAGGGTTTACAGAAGTAAGTACTGGACTTGACACTTACCAGGGACACCAATCAGAGCCAGGATGGGATAATAAAATCCTTGAACAAAGTAGAGTACAAGTAGAATCCGCGATTGTAATGATCGCCTATAGAACCCATCACTTGTCATGAAATAAAGTCCCTCAGCGAAAGTGCCACTTATATCAAAATCAAAAGGCGGTGGGGGTGGTGGGGGTGGGATGTTCCGAAGCATTGTTCCCAGATTCTGATCCATTGCTGAAACGTTCCAGTCCATTGTTCTCAAATTCTGCTCTCCCCTCCCACTGTCCCTGCAACTGATAACCTCTACTAGTGCCGGGGTTGTCACTCCTGCTGAGTCTATCGAATAACACACTGAACGAATCCATTATTAATAGAAGAAGGAAAACCTCCACTGACACTGCCCAGATCCATGGAGACTGATATTAATCACAGTCATTAGACAAACAGCTTCAGTTAACCCCATTCAATCCAGCACTTTTTATGTCACATAATGCAACAGTAACCTGGTCTGCATGGGATGGCAAGGGTCAGGGAGGGATGGAAAGACGGAAATAACAGAGGGTCCGACCATAAACTTTCAATCTTCATTGGATATTAGAGTGGGCCCTGAGTTATCATGATGGTGGGTTTTAGATGAGGCAATCATTTGTCAGGATTGATAGAGACTGCTGAAATCTACTCTGTTTTTAACACGTTCAGTCCAGCACCGAACTTTATTTTAAATAAGCAGAAATAAAACCAAAAGGAATATTGCATGAGAGGAATGAAAAAAAGGACTTGGTGTGAACTTGGACACAAGCAAATGTCAACACTCAGTAGATGTAACCAGCCGTTTTTTTTTTCTGAATCCATTCAGTGATGATTGGTTCTACAACATTCCATATTGCTTTCAGGGGAAACCCACTTATCTGTCTCTCAAAGGCGCTTACTGGATTTTTTTGGAAACAAGGAATATCCATAGCTACCTATTGGATGGAAAGGATCGTTTTCCTTGGATATGTAGTCCCATATATGTATCATTCTTATCGGCTTTCGTTTGGGAGAGATCGACGTGTCCTTGTGAGAATTCACAAGTTTGTTGGTATAATGATGCCCCCGTTTGCATCTGAAAGAATGTTAACTGACATTGAAGCTGTTAAGTCGGTTTTGAAACAGGTTGCCAATGACACTGCTGGAGCTCTCATTGAGTGGAGTGATGAGATGGTTGCAATGCGGACTGTTGTGCTATAGAATTGAACGACACTAGTCTTCATTTTGGTGGCTAAGCGTAGAGTGTGTGCTTTGATGGGAATGAAGTGTTGCACATACATACCTGACACTTCAGAGAAGAGAACGAATTTTGTCACACACAGGTCGAAAAACTTAAACGACAAACATAACTTTCCTTGTGGAAATGGGCAACTGGCTGGATGGGTGATTTGGGGTCAAACATAATGCAAGGGCTAGTGTTTTTCTTCATTGCTATCTTAATGTTCAGTGTGAGTTTAGAATTTTTAAATGCTGCTGTTATTTAGCAGCAAAATCCATAGCGGGTGCAGCAGCAGAGGCGTCGATCCAGGTGGACAAGGAACTGTCCTTATCACGAAGCGCTCCTCCAGCATGTGCGACTACGTATTGCCAGACATCGATCTGAAGGACGACATAATATGAGATAATATTGTTTTTTCTTGGGATTTTAGTATGAGTGAGGATTATGATTTAAATGCGGTTAGAACAACTTATATAACATTAGCAATGACTATCAAATCTAAGAAGGACGAAATCATGAACCAATCACCTCTTACGTTTTAGGCTATTTTATTTGCTGGCCGAGTATTGGGCTCGCCAATGGTCAGATGGGAGGACGGAGGTGGTGTAAGTCTCATAGGTTAACACGATTTTTAAACATTAGACATTAAGGCACTGACAGAACAAGCAGCCAAGCGTTAAATTCATCTAAAAAAATATGGGCTAACAAGAGAAAAGTTTACACAAACGCAAATGCAGCAAGAGCTTTAAACAAGTAATTATGATTTAAAACATTTATGCTGACATTTCAAATGTATTTGAAGTATTTAACAAAGAACAGAGAACAATGAACAGAGAAAATTACAGCACAGGAATGGGCCTTTAGGCCCTCCAAGCCTGCACCGACCATGTTGCCCGAGCGAACGAAAAACCCCGACTCTTCTGGGGACCATATCCCTCTTTTCTCATCCTATTCATGTATTTGTTCAAACGTCCCTTAATAGTCACTTTCATATCTGTTTCCAATACCTCCCCTGGCAGCGAGTTCCAGATACCCACCACCCTCTGTGTGAAAAACGTGCCTCATACATCTCCTTTAAACCTTACCTTAAATCTTAATCGTATGCCCCGGAGGAATTGACTCTTCCACCCTGGGAAAAAACTTCTGACTATTCACTCTGCCCATGCTTCTCTTCATTTTGTAGACTTCTATCAGGTCGCTCCTCAATCTCCGTTGTTCCAGTGAGAACAAACCAAGTTTATCCAAACTCTCCTCATACCAGGCAACATCCTGGTAAACATTTTCTGTACCCTCTCCAAAGCCTCCACATCCTTCTGGTAGTGGGGCGACCAGAAATGAAGACTATATTCCAAGTGCGGCCTAATTAAGTTCATATAAAGCTGCAGCATGACTTGACAATTTTGAAACTCAGTGCCCCGGCCGCTGAAGGCAAGCATGCCGTATGCCTTCTTGACTAGCTTCTCCACCTGCGTTGCCACTTCCAGTGACCTGTGCACCTGCACAACCAGATCCCTCTGCTATCAATACTCTTGAGGGTTCTGCCATTTATTGACTATTTCCCATCTGTATTGGATCTTCCAAAATGCATTACCTTACATTTTTCCGGATTAATCTCCAACTGCCGTCTCTCCGCCAAAGTCTCCAACCGGTCTATATCATGCTGTATCCTCTGACGGTCCTCATCACTACCCGCAATTCCACCAACCTTTGTGACGTCTGCAAACTTACTCATCAAACCAGTTGCATTTTCCTCCAAATCATTTATATATGTTTAAAACAGCAAAGGTCCCCGCACTGATCCCTGAGGACCGCCGCTTGTCACAGCCCTCCATTCGGAAATGCGCCCTTCCACTGTGACCCTCTGTCTTCTGTGACCGAGTCAGTTCTGTATCCATCTTGCCAACTCATCTGTGATTCCTTGCGACTTTAACCGTCTGTACCAATGTTACATGACGGACCTTGTCAAAGGCCATACTGAAGTCCGTGTGTCAATATCTACTCCCTTACGCTCATCAATCATCTTCGTCACTTCCTTGAAAAACTCGATCAATTTAGTGAGACACAATCTCCCCTTCAGAAAACATGTTGCCTCTCGATAATGCGAACGTTTATTTCCGTGTTGGAGTAAATGCTGTCTCGAAGAAACCTGGGATGCAGGCCATCAGGCCCAGGGGATTCATTTGTCCTAAATCCCAATAGTTTGCTGCGTACCTCTTCCCTTTCGATGTTGATTGTTCTAAGTTACACCCTTTGTAAAATCTCTGGGTTGTCGTTCCTATAGGAATGGTACTATTGTAGTCCACCGTGAAAACTGAGGCAAAGTAGTTGATTTAGCATCTCTGCCATTTTAGTGTTCCCCAATATTAACTCTCCGGTTTCATCTTCCATTGGCCAACTTTCACCCTGGTGATTCTCTTCCTTTTTAATGTACGTTTTTGCTATACTCATGCTATTTTTCCCTAGTTTTCGTTTGTAATTTACCCAAGCTCTTTTTATTACTTTTTTAAAAATCCCTTCCTTGATGTTTGAACGTTTCCTAATCTTCTCGCCTGCCACTGGTCTTAGCAATAGCTTGGTTTTTGCCTTTATGGATTATGGATAATGATACTCTGTGCACAACAAGCAATATTGTAGGTGATATTTAGTACCTGAACTGTATACATTGCTCCCAGTGTTGTCTGAATAATGAATATTGAGATCTAAAATGTGCTAAAAGCTCCTGGCAAGGCATAACAGAGATATGGGCAGCAAAGGATAGTGTTGTAGGATTTGTCCAATTGAGGGTGATCGATGGACGGCCTGTGCACAATGAACTCAGGAGATTAAAAATGAGGGGTTTGGATATCAGAACTGTGTGCAGTATTCCAACTGTGTTCAAGAAAAGAGATATGGGGGAAGCGAACAGCACTTAATAGTCCCAGTGCTGTCCAAAAGATGTTATAGAAACAGGAACTGCACACAATGCTCCCAGTGTTGTATAAAATCGGTACACTGATACAGTAACCGTGCACACATATTTGAGTGATGCTTAAATTAGGGGGGGTTTCTGTTGGAACTGCACAGTCATCAAACTGCTGTGTACATGACGGGTTTGGAGACCAACAATTTGCAGAGTGATCCATGATTGGACTACCCGAAGTATGTGAAGAAGATAAAGTAAAGGTAAAGAGTATTTGTTCGGGAACACGAAAGGCTGACATTAACACTGCAATGTAGTTACTGTGACATTCCCCGACTCGCTACAGTCCGGCGCCTTTTCGGGCCAATGCACCTACCGAGCACATCTTTCAGACTGTGGAAGAAAACCGGAGCATGCGGAGGAAACCCACGAAGACACGGGGAGGATGTGCAAACGCTACACAGACAGTGATCCAAGCTGGCAATCGAACCCGAGTCCCTGGTGCTGTGAGGGAGCAGTGCTAACCACTGTGCCGTTGTGCCGTTTATCTGTGCATATCGTCCCCTCTGCTGTCTAAATGTACGATATTGATATCAGAGCAGTGCACAATGATCTCAATCTTGTCTAAGTGCGTCGCATGAAAACGAGAACTGTGCACTGTGATCTTTTTGTAACCTAACTGAGAGATAGGGATCAGAAATGATATTGATATCGGTATCAGTGATGTTGTTTTTATGAACCAATAAATATGGACACCCATACTGTGCATAGTGAGCTAAGGGTGTTAACATTGTCATCCTATTGTGGCCCTTTGTGTAATACAACAATTTGTTACTTTCGAACTGTTTCCCCATCTGTTAATTATGTGCCTCCAACCTAGAAATGATCGGCTACCAGGTGCCACCCTGTCTCACAAAAGTGACCATGGTTTAAGGACATGGAATTACTGATTCACTCCAAGATAGTATCCAGCAGCACACTAACGCCTCTGTGGAATATGCACAGGCTACCATTCAACAAGGTTGCGCACAGAATCCAGTTGTCCACCTTTGTGCGTCAACCTGAAGACCCTTGTGTAACATAAATGCATCAGATCTACTGTTAAACAAACACATTGATCTGGAATTGATTGCTGTGCCCAGAGCAACTGAACATTTTTACATCCATTGTGTGTAACAGCGTTTGATAAATTTTCTAATACAATACATGGTCAGTCCTCCTTGACTATTCAAGGAGGACTGACCAGGCGAATATATTTTCCCTTTTCACCCGTATCTGGTCCGTTATCACCTTGAATACTTTATTCTATTCAATATTGAATACTGTCATTCCAGGGAACACAACAGGTGTTTCTCCAATTTCTACTTGTGAGTGTGGACTTGTAGTCCCAGGAGCATTTCTATTCAGAGCACATTGCATTCCAGTCATGTCCGACAACATGCATCCGTATAGCTCACCTATAATTGATGACCTTATATCTCTCTGACATAGCGGAGTGATATGAAATGTTTTCCAATCAAAAATTATGGTCCACGAATCAAAAGTACTTTGGACGTTCCTTCCATCTTTGGGATAGATACAATCAGAAAGTTCCGGAGTTGGATGCCTTAAGTCCCATTATTGCCTCTGTGTCTGTAAATGTTCTTGTTCTATGTATGGGTGGTGCGGTGGCACACTGATTACCAAGGCTGCCTCACTGCACCAGGGTCTCGAGTTGAATTCGGGCCTTGGCTGAATTTCTGTGTGGAGTTTGCACGTTCTCCCCGTGTCTGTGTGGGGTTCCTCCTGTTTCCTCCCTATGTCGAAGGACATGCAGGTTAGATGGATTGACAATACTAAATGTCCCCATTTTGGCCCAGATTTTAACCTGTATAAAGATTAGCCATGATTAATGTGTGGGGTTAAGGGATAGGTCAGAGGAAAGGCTGCTGAGTCTCAGGCCAGAAACTCCATGATGTTTTGTGATGTTAGCCTCGACATAAGTCTTACATTTCATACTGTCTCTGATGAGTTGATTCACTCGGAAGCTTGCATCAAACAACCTTCATTTAAGAACACAGTTAGATGATAGCAAAGCGGATTAACATTTTATATTTACCAGTTACAAGACTTACACATCACACAGTATAATTCTTAAAAACTAGCTATCTGGATTGTTCCAATTGTAGTTCAATCCCCGAGGCATACACGCACCTTCAGACCTAGGTAGCATTGAAACAACTATGTTCACGTGATACTTGATTTCCAGCTTTTTAACATCTATGGACAGAAATCCAAACAGCACTTTTCAGAGTACGATATGACGCTAAGATAGCGAGGGATATTAAGAACAGAACTGTGCATAATGCTCCCCAGTGTTGCCCAAATGGTGCATGCGGAGAACAGAGCTGAACACAATTCTCCAGGTTTTGTCTCAATTAAATATATGGACATTGGGAACTCTGTAGAATGCATTGGCTGGGAACGAAATTAGGGGCATGGACAGTATTTGCAATGTCAAAATTAATTGCTGACTAGATGAAGGAAGTAGGGAACAGAAGTGCGGCACCGTCCTCAAGTGCACTGAAAACTAGGGATATGCAGAAGCAAAATGTACGCAGGCCTTCAGTTTGTTGTGTAAATGAGGGATATGGATAACAAAACTGTACAATCTACACTACATTTTTCCAAAGCGAGGAGAATAATTGTGCACAATGTTCCATGTGACCGAAATGAGAGACATGGAGAGGGCATCATATATAATATTCAAAGTGTCGTCTAAATGACGTATATGAGGAACAGAACCATCGACCATGTTTCACGTTTGTTCCGCACTATAAATAAGGCGACCAGAACTGCTCACAAAACTTCAGATGTAATCTGAAAAATTAATACAAACTCAACAACCTTGCAAGAGATCAATGTGCGGTCCAAGCACCGCATACAAAACCAGAGTTTTCCATGGTATTTGATGTGATTTACAGCTAATTCCTAAGTAGGTCAGAAAAGTGCACGTTTCTGCAAGTGTTTTGTAATCCAAGGGATTGGAGCCTATTTCTGTCACCAATGCTCGCAATGCTGTCAAAATTGGTGATATGGATTTCGGAAAACTTCACGCTTCTCGGATTGTTCTCTAAATGAGTGGGCCGTTTCGTTTTCTGTCTCTCCCTTTCTTAGTTTTGTCCATCTTTCTTAGCTATCCACTTCCTGCCTTTATCTCTCTCTGTCTCCTGTTACAATTTTGAGTTTTACAGAATTGTTTGTTGTTAATTTATAAAATTGTGAGTTTTAGACTATAACCCTGACTTAAGATAAATAAAAGTGGGTGATGTCACTCCTACCATAGTCTGCCTATCTTAAAAATTAGAATTTTAGTTGCATAAAGCAATCTTTAACACGCCTTAGTTGTTTGTTTGTGAAGAAGGAACATGTGTGTACATTTGGCGACAATGGCATTCGTTCAACGTCCACAATGAACAGACACAAATTTCCATGAGACCCAGAAATATGCTGTCGATTTTAAATTTGTTAAAAGTTCTTCAGAAACCCATTTTTTCCATTCATTCATGGGATGTAAGGACCAGCATTTGCTGTCCATCCAAAGTTGCCCTTTTACTGAGTGACTTTCTGGCCCAGTTGACACGGCAATAGGTTCAACCACATTGCTGGGGATCTGGAGTGACATGCCAGCAGATTTCCTTCCCGAGAGGACACTGGTGAGCCAGATGAATTTCCTTTCGTAAATCTGTGATGTATTCATGGTCATCATCAGACTTTTAATTCAATTTCACCATCTGCAATGTAACCTGAAGCAGGGTCCTCAGAGAATGACTCTAGGTTTTGTATTCCAATGCAATCCCCCCATGCCACCACCTGTTTTATAAGACGCTTACATCGTTCGTCAGTACACAGAACATTGTTGAAGTTCCAATCTTGTATTATTAAACCACTCTCTGAAAAGTTTGACTGCTATCTTCTAACTAGAGAGTGTATGATTTTCTAAGTAAACAATCTTGCTGGTGAATTCTCCTGATGTTAGGTCCCTGAGATGAAGCATTTGACTGCATGTGACCTTTACTCCAATATAGCGACGATTAATCTGATCAGCCCTTTACTATTTCTATTCATTAACGCTTCCACTTACATAGAAATTTGTTGTGTTTCTGGTGCCAGAGATTGCTTTCTGTATAAGGCTTGCCATATTACAGCCAAGTTACTTTATTTTGTTTTCCTTTTCTCTGCTTTGCACTTCCTGCAACTGAGACCTCAGAAAGAGAGTCAGCTCTGCCTGCACCTTAAGCAAGGATATTGTTCCCCCGGATTTTCACCACAAGTACACCACTTAATTTTCAGATCAAGTTTATAAGTTTAAAATGAGGCTGCAGGGCTCGCCGAGTTATATTTAGAGGACACATTCCCAAAAATACAATCTCCTCACTGTGGGTGATAACATTTGGGAAGGAAAAGAGCAGGGTCCATGATGCTTTGGCCAGTGGATCAGGTGTGGATGTCCCAGTTATAAAGTTTTTTTTTCCTGAAAATCCAGAATAACAACGTATGTTACTTTTGTGGCTGTCGGTCAGTATGACATACATGTCCAACAATTTCAAACGCTAGAAACTATTTTTTGTTGCATTTGTCTCTTTACATTTACCAATAACTTTAACAGTGGTTGCGTGTCCTTCATCAATCTTGTAAATAGAACATCTAATATCTGTTGAGTAGGTATCAGACTCTTTGGATTTCGAGGCACTCTCACAACATTTCTCATTCTCTCTCAATCCTTCCTTTGTCTCTCACTTTCTGAAACTATTTCTCAATCACTCCCCCTCCATATCCCAATGTAACCCGATTGCTCGTTGTGCGTGATTTCAGGACTTCACGCTGCTCCATCTCTCAATATGATTCTCTCTCTCTCTCCATCTCTTTTCTCCCAATCTCCCTCATCACACGTGCTTCGTCCTCATCATCAGCTCATAAATTGGCTACAATGGAGAAGTAGGCCATTTCCACACCCACATCACTGCTGTTTCTCTGCTGGACCAAATGCACTCTTTAACCCCGGCTCTGCGGATTTTCAGTCTTGAGATGATGACCAACTTCACTTTCAATGACACAATGGAACCTGCCTCCTCTGCGCTTTCAGACAAATAATTCCAGTCTCTTCCTCGAATAAACCATACATTTTCCTCGCTTTTGCTTCTTCCTATTGTGTCAATCTACTTAATTGAAGATGCCTGCGCTTCTGCCCTCAATTCCAATCCTTCTCCATCCTCCTATCATGATATCATATCCGTCTCCCTCGTTCTGTCGGATGCATCTGCTCAGAGTGATAAACATTTCTCAGTTTAAGTTGCAGTTGCTTCTTTAATTATTTCATTTTGAAAGAGAGTTGCCCCTGAACCCAGTCGCCATCCTGTCTGAAGGAGGTTGTGATTCAGCAGGCAATGCTTAGTTGGATCTTCCGGGTCCAAGCCCCACTCCAGGACAGATTATTCTTGAAATTCAGCTTAATCTTAAACACGGGTAAAACTGATTAATATTCAATTTGGTCATTCACTGCACTATCGGACACGATTCTCAAAAGTAGGTTGTGTGAATATTTGGGAAAGAAATGGAAACTTGATGTGACTCCCCATGGCAAGATATGAGCAATGCAATGTCCCTGAATGCGAAACATCATCACAGTGAATGTCCTTATGGACAATATCTGTCATCAGCACTACTGCCTTCATGTTGTAACCAAGAGCTTCAAGCTTTTTCGAGATGCCATCCAGTAAGAACCGAATTGGTTAAAGATTGGCATCTCTGAAGCTGTGGAATCCAGGTTGAAGCTGAAATGGATACTCTACTTGGGAACTCCGTCGACAGACGAAACGAATGTTTCGGCCTTGAGTTCCACGCAGAGGAGGTGGAACCACGTCATTGCTGATGGGGCTGAATGAGGAACCTTTCTCCCCTTTATTATTTGATTGGACACGACCACTAAAGTTGATCAGACTGCAGAACCTTGATCTGATCATTTTGCTGAGCTATCAGATCTCTGTCTGTGACTTGCTGTTGAACTTAAATGCATTTCTCTATTCCAGCTTCATTAGCTTATCACCTCATTTTTCCAGGCAAACCTGTGGCTGCTCCTGACACCTTCTACTGCACTCTTCACTGAACCGTTTTTTATCACTTGACTTGGGTGTAATAGTTAGGTTAATGATGTTTTCATGGTGGTGGTTCACTTTCAGACATGCTGGGCTGGAGGTTGCAGATACAAGTTGAACAGAATTTTTGTGCTGGTGTCCCACAGCATCATGAGAATGTTTTGAGCTGCTGGACCTGTTCTAAATTCATTACATTTTAAACAATATTATTACCAGAACACATGATTGAGTGCAGACACCTTGTGAAGATGGGTCCTTGTCAACACAATGACTGTGTGGTTATCACGTTTACGAAACAATGAAATTGGAAGATGTTCAAGGGGAAAAATCACTGAGTACAGCAGACTTCTGCTGTGAACTGAATACAGCAGAGTTCCCCCGGAAACCAGCTGTGAAGCTTTTTTCCCCAGAAGATCCCACAGCTGCAGATCTGCTGCACAGACAATATGCACGAGATAAAAGAGAATGGAAAATTTGATAAACAAACTAGGACGTAGATAACATGGAGCTTTGAATCATATAGCCATGAAGATGTTTTTTTTTATAACTGCATATGACCTTTGGACAAACATGTAGAGACTGTACCTGGTTAACTAAGCATTCGAATGTTGTAAAGGTGAGGAAATCAACACTATTAACTGGAACTATTCATCAATGATTTTGAACAATTGTTAACTGGTGATTGGTATGCGCAAATATATTGTATAATAACCAAAAGTATAATTCGTATTGCAATGTATCAATCAGGAAATCTTGATGTCAACACATCCCAAATCTCAACAGACTCCGGCACCTCCTGTCTTTCAGGAAACACGTCACTATTTCCTTCATCCAGCCCATACCGCTATCCATCCTGTCTTCCTGGCTGACCTGCTATTAATGTTCCCTCACTGCCCTCTAATTTATTGGACTGTTTGGGCCGATCTGGATTCCTGCGTTTCATTGAGACTGTGAATGTACATTTATTGGAACTTCAATTGTATCTCAGTTTTGGCTTGGGCTAAACAACACACATATGTACAGGAGTGGAATCAGTGCTGCTGCTGTTCAGAATGAAATATGTGTGTGTACGAAATTCCATCCTGATCATTTGAAGCATTTGGTCATTTTGATCTGTTTCTCAGTCCATTAAGTATTTGCTTGGGACATGGAACGGACTGAAGACCTGTTGCCATCCTGCCTGGCAGCCTTAAGGAAGGTTTCAGAATCTGTCAGTAACTTATCAGCCCCAGCATAGTATCCAGCATCTCACTGCCCGACTCAGCTGACAATACACAGATACACCCAAATGTTGCTGGTTTCAATAAATAAATGCCGCTTTGTGGGTTTTGGAATGTGGGTGAAAGTGGAGGCGAAAGGACAGGTCCTATATTTGAGCCTATTTGATGATGAGCATAATTTTAACCTAAATTGAGAGGTTAAAAGGGAAAGGGTTGCATATGTAACACTTACGAGCCGAATTGACGCAATTTCCTTCTGGCAGTACGCGTGGACTGTGCACATACATTTCAATTGAATGTGACCACTTGGCAGGCTGGCAAACAGCAGCAGAAGATCAGATTGTTCTCCACTATAGGGAGAGGGTAAACTAGCTGTCGGACAGGGCACAGGAGTTTCAGGTGGTAGAGGTTCAGAGAATTAGGGGTGCCCCAAAATCACATGAGTGAAATACCTCACCCTGTTGTTTGCCTCTTCCTCCCGAAAGGATATTGCCCTTCATGGCCTCATGTCCCTTCCATTTCCACCCCAGAACAAAAGAAAATTGAGACCGACTCCAATGACTAATGTCTCCCTTCTCCCTGGAATATGCTGTAAAGAGACCAATGTGTTCGAGCTTTTTTTGTAATTAGTATTATTCATTCGTGGCATGTGGCTGTCGCGAGATAAGTCAACATTTATTATACATTGTCATGCTCTTGGGAAGCTGATGCTGAACAGCCTATTTGAACTACTGTAGGCCATGTGGTGTGCATGTGCCTACAGTATTGATAGGCATTGAATTCCAGGAATTGACCGAACGTCAGTGAAGTGAACGGCTTGATATTTTGAAATTAGAAGGGTAATGCGCATGAAGGTGAATTGCACCTGGCATCGGCCCCGTGTATGTTATGATCTTTCCCTCGAAATCGCTTTGAAAAGTGCAGTGCAAAGAGGTTGGATGGCATCTTGCAGTTCATGTTGTAAACTTGATGTCACTGTGTTTCGGTTGTGGATGTTATGATTGCTTGTGGCTCGGTGTCACAGCACTCACACTTTTCAAAGCTACGACTTGAGTAAATAGTTTCAAACACTCTAATCGGCTACACATTGAAACATATAAAGGCTGAATGTACTGCTCGACATCCCGCCTAGGCCAAGGCAGAGAATCATTCTCTCCAGAACGCGTTGCCCGAATTTTAATCCAGTGTTATTGGTGGCAACTGGCTACAAATCATGGATTCACCAAAGGATCTGCGGGAGCAGGCACGCTCAAGTTTTAAGCTCAGTGCTGTTGTTAGATTGTGCAATGCGTATAGCAGACCATATGTAATGAATAATATATACTTGAGTGCATTGATAACCAGAGGATCAGGTGGAAGATGTTCAGCCCCTCATGTATGTTTCACCATCTATTAAGCTTTAACGTATCCATGATCTGTCTCCGCATAACAATCTTTGTTCCATAATCTTCATTAACATTGAGTAGCAGACGTCTAACTAATAACATAAGAACATAAGAAATAGGAGCAGGAGTAGGCCATCTAGCACCTCGAGCCTGCCCCGCCATTCAATAAGATCATGGCTGATCTGAAGTGGATCAGTTCCACTTACCCGCATGATCCCTATAATCCCTAATTCCCTTACCGATCTCAGCTTTCAAGTTTATCATAGACCTATGTTCATTGACATCTGGGAAAGTTTAACACTTCTAAAACTCTTTCTCTGTTCATTTTTTTTCCAATATGGCACGACATCCCCGAGGCAGCAGAGCTCATTCTAACCAATCCAACTATTCTCTAATATTCCGGAATATTGGCGATGCTTAAACAATGGGAAGAGTGTGTTTGGATTCCCGACATAATATGATATTAGTGGGGCCCATTTTGCACAAATCTAACAACGAATGTCGAACTCTGCTTAATGCTAAGTGGTGGAGAGCTTATCTGCCGCACCTTCGCCCTTTGTTCCCTTCGTGTTATTGTTCTTTCTCCATAAATCCACGTTACATCACGTTTGTACTTAAAGAAGTGGAAATGAATATCTGGAAGACATTTTGAATATTACATACATAGAAACATAGAACAATGGACAATAGGTGCAGGAGTTGGCTATTTGGCCCTTCAAGACTGCACCACTCTTCAATATGATCGTGGATAAACATATGCACTTTCAGTATCCCATTCCTGCACTCTCTCCATTCCCCATGATCCCTTTTAGCAACAAATTTAACGAAGTGGCCCCAACAGCTTTCTGTAGTGGAGAATTCCACAGGTTCACAACTCTGAGGGCATTCAAAGCTAATAATCATTCAGATGAGCGCGTGTTGGCGTAATCTTGGACACGTTGAAGGGACAGTCCATGAACTGAGTCAAATATTAATTGGAATCAAGTCTTTTTTAAATTACATTTGGAGAGACAGATCTTCGTTATGATTGATCTCGGGAAGGTTCACCAGCAGACTTTATTGCATTTCAAAGACGAATAAAACAAGGAAGGCACTAACCATTTTATCCATCTTCCTGCTTTCAAAATGTTATCAAGTTATCCTCACTTTCCTGGTCATGTAAAAAGATCCTCCCCTCAAATAATAATCCAATTTATCCTTTGAGCTAACTAGTGGAGTTGCATAAAAACAAATCTTGCCATTTTCCATGAAGTTCTTTTGACAGTTTTGTATATCTACATCTACTGGTTCGCTAATCTCCTGCTTCGGAACATCTTCAAGGGTCACTACTGCCGAAGAGAGCGGAAGCTGTCCCTGGTGTCCTTGGGCCAATAATGATCAATCTTCCAAGAAACCCTTCTTCTGCAGTTGAATCACATTGCTATTTGTGGCACCTTACTCTGAGCAAATTAGTTGTCACATTTCCTATATTACAACACTGATATTCATTCGACACAATATCACTGGATCAAATAACATTTTTAGGTTATGGTGAAATCTCGCTCTCATTCGTATTTATTTCTCTCTCTCTCTTGCAAATTATATGTTTCTCAGTGTAAGAAGTAGAGACTCACGATGTTTTATGGTAAGTTGAAATGTGCCTTGTGATTTATATAGGGTCTGCCTACAAGTAACACAGGGCGGTTTAACTGTAAACTGATCTAAGGATGAGTCCAGTAATATGAATGTGAGGAATGATGCAGGTATTTGCAATTGGTGACGAGGACATCAGTCAGTTTCCAATTCCAAGAAGACATTGCACATTTTTAAGACCCAAACACAAATGTTGATTTCAAGTTATAAAGATCTGTACTAGAACCTGTCCCTCTCTTTGTGAAATTGAAGACTGTTGTGATGAGAGATAGCACACACACATTTTCAGTAATATATACATTAAGACAGTTCGGTCTGCACTTCAAGCAGATGAATATTTGACCATTTTATTCATCACACAAGTTCAGCTGGGAGCTCGTCTTCATTTTGAACAGTGAACTCATTGCAGGATAGCATGTGGCTGCAGCATTCACCCGGCGGACCTTGATGACGCAGGCCTGGGGAGGATCTCATTGTGGTTCATAAGATTGGGAAATAAACAGTGCAGAGATTAAAGCAATTGGGAGATGCAGGTCACTTGCGTTTTGTTCTCAGGAGAAATCGATGTCCACTTAAGCTGCCGAATAGAATCATACAACCCGACAGTGCTGAGAGGGACCATTTGGCCCACCGAGTCTGCATTGACCACAATCCCACCAAGGCCCTTTCCCCACAACCCTATGCATTTACCCCAGGTAATCTCCCTGACACGTAGTGGGCATTTAGGGTGGCCAATCTACCTACCTATCCCCACACATCTTTGGGCTGTGGGAGGAAACCGGAGCACCCGGAGGAACGCCACCCAAACACGAGGAGAATGTGCAAACTCCACATAAACAGTGACCCAGCCGGGAATCGAACACGAGTCCCTTGCGCTGTGAGGCAGCAGAGCCATCTTGCCGCCTCGATGGACGCAGATTTTGGACATCTCGTTGTCAGTACATTTGGGAGGGGGCATATGCTGTTTGCTGATGTAAAATTGACTACTAATTGTAAGTACAGTTCTCTAATCGTTCTCTTTTTACATTTGTTGCTTTATAAGTTATTAAAGGTGCTACCACCTTCTACCAGTCTCTCTTTCACTATGTAAATGGAGCCTGTCATATTTCAAGAAAACGTAGCAGACTATACACAGATACTAACACTCGCTCACTCTCCCACAATTCCATTCCTCCTGCCTGTCCCTTTTTGGTCCTTTACTCTGGAACACCTTTTATAACAACCCTCCACCAACAATCTTATCCCTCCTCCCTTGTGCCTCTGTTCTTTTTCGTTGATCCAATTTGCAATATTCCATGCACATTCTCAACCACGTTATCTCTACTTGGTCAGAGTATCACTGAATGGTTACAAAGAAGGAAGTGGCCACTTGTCCATTACTTTCGGTGCTGAATCTCCGCTGGAGAAAATCACCGAGATCCATTCCCCCACCCATTAACCGTGGCACAGCAGAGCTTTTCCCTTCACATAATGTTCACATTCATATAAGAAACGACAATAGAAGTTGCCTCCACTGCTCTCACAGTCATGACATTCTAGATTTTTAATGTTCCTTTTATGAAACAATGTGTTTCCACCTGATTGCCATTTTTTTTGCCAATCTTCCTAACTTTGAAGTTATTTCCTCTCTTATGCTTCCCTCTTCTCCACCCGGGCTTCACATGCTATTCATCCGTTTCACATTCAAACTATCTTATCCATCTGGCCATCGTATGCAATACTTCTCGGTTGATTCTGTTGTTTATTTTTGTTAAATATTTCCCTCTGAAGTGGAATTGCTCTGTTATTGTCGCTTTCCTGTCTGATGGAGGATTCAATTCAGTAGCTAATGTTCCTGTATCTGAGCCTGAAGGTCGGGGTTGAAGACCCACACCAGGATATGTTATACTTGGATTCTGTTTAAACTTGGACTTGCCAATCTGTCAACATTTCAATCCTTGGAACAGTTGTACTTTATTTTTGAAAATGTTGAAAAGGAAAGTGTGTTTAACAAGATGGGGGGCAAGGAAATGTCCCTGAGTGTGAAACAATGGTTATTATTTTTCTCTAGGGAAATTATGCCTCTTCAGTAACACTGCCTGAAGGTTTTGTTGAAGTTTCCTTATGCTTTTTGATATGACATAGAGTTGTTCAAGTTAGCACAAGACTGGCATCACTGATGCTGTGGAGTTCAGGAAGAGGTCAAGATGGATAATCCACTTGGGAATTGTGGGTGGAGGCGATGAAAATTGTTCAAATTGGATTTCACCTTGCCGAGCTCAATATCACATCATTCATGATGGAGATCAATCTGGAGCCAACTCTTCACATGCTTTTTTTCGTGGGATGCCACCACTTAGGAGACCCAACTGCAGAGCTTTGGCGAATCTCTCCTGCACTGCTCATTGAGTCAATATTGACCTTTGTACGGGATGGTAATGGATTTAGACGGACATAATGGGCCTGAGGTTCGTTTGTGCTGAACACAGTTTTGCTGCTGATGGTCCACAGAGCATCGTGCATGCTTTCAGCAGTTCGATCTGCCCTGAATCTATCTCATTCACACAATGTTAGTGCCATAATACACCCGGGAGTGCGTGCTGATTGTGCGGACGTCACTAATCTTCACAATGTCTTTGCTCATTTCACCATTACTATGGCTCTCACGGAGAGCTGCCATTGCGAGAGGTATATTGTTGAGGACAAGGGAAAATATGTTTTACCCTGGTTTCTTTTACTCACCACCCGACTCAGGCCTATTATGGCAGAGTTAGGTCATTAGTCCCTCAACCAACTCGGTCAGCACTGGTACTACAGAACCATTCTGGGTGACTGACCCACAATCTTATAACCTGAGCACTTTCCCCTGCTCCGCTGCGCCTTTGGCTTCCTTTGCATGGAGGAGCGACGATTCAACAGCTGAGGGAAAGTGCTGACTGGGAATCATCTCCCCCATCTTTGCCGTGAAACCATAAGTCATTCTAACGTCCTGATCCAACGTTGAGGTCGTGAAACTAATCCTTCCCCACCGACTTTCTGCCACTCTGCTGACACCTGTGGCGGGACTGTCCGAGGATGATGTTGGGCGAGCCTTGGATGTTGTTTCTATTTTGATGACAACATTGGAGGAACGAAATGTACATGTCACTTTCTGACCTCCCCACCATTCCTGTCAATATGGTGACACATCAATATGAATCGTAGTGGGGGCCAGTTTGCAATCAGGCGCCCTTATATGTTCTCAGTCATTCTATTTCAGACGAGGAAAGGGCAGCCGATTTCGTTTCCTGAGGGAGAGTAATGAACTAGGCTGGTCTCAAGGACAATTCAAAACTTCTATGGCGAACATTACAGAAACGTACTGTTTTATTCTCGCAGAATTTCATGAACCCAACCCCCAGCAGTTATTTGATGTCAGGGGCCACGTCAATAACCTGGTCGGAATTGTCTTTGTATGTGTCCAGCATCACCAACTGCTTCCTTTGGAGGGTCAATGTATTAATCACTGCGTTCACTGATACCATTACCTTTCTGTGCTGTGCCTGATTTCACTTAGAAATACAGACTGCAACAACAAACCTCCAGTGGCCCCACTCAAAATGTCTAGAGTTCCCATCTTCTCATACTGCAGCTCACACCCTAATTGTATCGACCCTCGCTCATGCTCGACTTTCCCAACCCTCTCAATTTCCTGATTCGCCACAGTACTCTCCATCCCCTGATCCCAAGTGGTCAGGTCCCAATTAATCCCGAATTGATTTCAAGTTGCAAATTTGTGAAGGGCTTAATGAATTCATGTGCTGCACTGAATCTCTAAATCTTTCTGTATTTGCCATTACTTGAATGTTAGTGGTTGACGTTATCTGGTGATGAAATTATACTCAACCCATATGGTTCACTAATGTCCATTATAGATGGGAAACTGCCATCTTTACCTGGCCTGGCCTACTTGTGACTCGAGATCAACCGCAATGTGGCTGAATCAGAAATAGCATGGTAAGCCTCTCGTTTTGTGCACTCAGGGATTGATTATAAATGCTGACGCTGCCAGCACTTCCTGCATCCCAAAAATGAATATATGGAGATGTAATTTTGGTGCTGAGTGAAATGCAATTTGTGTTTAAAGAGTTCTATGTTGATCCTTTGAGTTGTTATTAAAACTTGTCTTCTTGAACTCTTCTTCTGTGTATCAAGTATTTACCAGGAAACCAAGCTTACCACTCACTGGTTGCCATCCTGTCTGACAACCTTGAACATGGTGACAGGATCTTACATGAAAGAATCAACCCGACAACTGGATCCAGCAGTTCACTCCAAATTCCTTTGAGTAATCCAAAGGCCACCCATTTGCCAGTGCACAAGTTATGCAATTTCAATGGTAAGAACTGCGGACAGTTCAGAGTGTGGATCAAAAACGGTGGGAAATGTGTGGTCATAATTTTGATCCAACGGTATCCATTTTGATAGAAAATATACAAAGATAAATTATTATTTATATAGAGAAACATTTTAGCGTTATCACATGTATCGAGATCTGGCTGTCCTCGTGCATGAATAATAGAAAATTCAATGCAGATACAATAGGGAACAAGGAAGATAGTTAAATCTTGACATCTATTGCTAAGGACAAGGATAAAAAACGTAGGGAAGTGTTGCTGCAACTTTATAAAAAAATAAAAGAAAAGTGTGTACCATTTTGCCCCCCCCCCCCAGATCGAGGAGGTATGTAGGTGCACTGGAGGGGTGCAGAGTAGACAAGACTTTTTACCAGAGATGAGAAGTCTCTCTTATGGAGTAATATTGGACATTAAAGGCCTATATTCTCTGGAGATTGGAAGCACCAGGGGAGATCTCATTGAGAAGTAAAAGGCCACAAAGGGGTTTGAGGAACTAAACATGCAGAGTGTATTTCCTGATGTCTTGGTCAACTCAACTCTTTACAAATGCAAAGAATTCCAATAGATTCGCCAGGCACGATTTCTCTTTTGAAAATCTTCTTTACTATTGGAATTTTTTGAGGAAGTCACCAGTAGAGTTGTCTGAGGAGGACCGGTGGATTCGGTTTACTTAGTCTTTCAGAAGGCTTTTGCCAAGGTCTCACACAATATACTACTATGTAAAGTTAGAGCACATAGGATTACTTGTAATGTCTTGAGATTGATAGAAGCTGTTTGGCAGACAGGAAGTAAAGAGCTAAAATAAATCGATTTTTTTTCTGATTGGCAGTCAGAGACGAGTGGGGGTCCCGCAGGTATCCTATGTGCTAGGACCCCAACTGTTCACATTACACATTAACGATTTGGAAGAGAGAACTGAATGCATTATCTCCAAATTTGCAGTTTGTATAAAGTTGGTGCGAGGCTGAGCTATGAGGAGGATGCTGAAATGATTCAACGTGATTTGGGTAGGCTACATATGTGGGCATATGCATGACAGATGCAGTATAATGTGGAGAAATGTGAGATATCCACTTTGGTAGCAATAATCGAAAGACAGGTTATAATTTGAAATGGTGTAAATTGAGAGAGGTGGACCCTCAGTGAAACCTTGGTGTCCTCGTGCATTGGTCGCTGAAAGGAAGCGCGCAGGTACAGCAGGCATTAAAAATGGCAAATCATATGTTGGCCTTCATAGTGAGAGAATTTGAATATAGGGATAGGGATGTTTTGCTGCAAATGTATACGGCGTTGGTGAGGCCACACCTGGAATATTGTGTGCATATCTTGTGTCCTTATCTGAGGAAAGAATTCCTTGCTATAGAGAGAGTACAGCGAATGTTTACCAGGCTGATTCATGGGATGGCAGGTCTGTCAAACGAGGAGAGGTTCAGTCGGTTCGCATTATATTCACTGGAGTTTGGAAGAGTGAGAGGGCACTTCATAGAAACGTATAAATTTATAACAGGGTTAGAGAGGGCAGATTCAGATAGAATGTTCTTAATGGTGGCGGAGTGCAGAACCAAAATATGTTTTACCCTTTATACTGCCTGATGTACTTGCTCGCTTACTTTCAGCGCCCAATGCACGAGGACGCCAAGGTTTCACTGAGAACCCACTTCTCTGAATTTACACCATTTCAGATAATAATGTTTTTCTATTATTGCTACTAAACTGGATAACCTCACATTTGTCCACATTATACTGCATCTGTCATGCATATGCCCACATATTCAGCCTTCCCAAATCACAGTGAATCATTTCCGCATCCTCCTCACAGCTCAGCCTTCCAAGAATTTGGTATAATCTGCTAATTTGGAGATAATGCATTCAGTTATCCCTTTTAAATCGTTAATGTATAATGTGAATAGTTGGGGCCCGAGCACATAGGATCCCTGCGCAACCCCTTAGTCTCTGACTGCCAGTCAGAAAAACACTCATTTATGTTAACTCTTTGCTTCCTGTCTGCTAACCAGCTTCTATCCATCTCAAGATATTACTAGCAGTCCTATATGATCCAACTTTACATAATAGTATATTGTGTGAGGGCTTGGCAAAAGCCTTCTGAAAGTCTAAATAAACTTCACCCACTGGTTCTCCTCGGTCAACTCTATTAGTTACATCCTCAGAAATTCCAATAGTGAAGAAGATTTGCAAAGTAGTAATCGTGCCTGACGACTCTGTTGGAATTCTTTGCAGATGTAACTAGTTGAGTCGACCAAGGCATGATGAAATGCACTCTTCATGTTTTGTTCCTCAAACCCCCTTTATGGCACTAACCCTCAATGAGATCTCCTCTCGTTCTCCCAATCTCTAGAGAGTATAGGCCTTAAATGTCCAAGACTTCTTCATAAGAGGGACTTCTCATTTCTGGAACAAATCTACTGAAACAATTCTGCACCCCCTAAAATGCACGTACTTACCTCCTCGATTAAGGGGGCCAAAACAGCGCACACTATTCTCAGTACTGCCTCATTATTTTTTAATAAAGTCGCAGCAACACTTTCCTACGTTTTTATCCTCCTCCTGAGAAACAGACGTCAAGATTTCAATTGACTTCCTTATTCCCTTTCTCTGGATGGCGAAAGGACATTCTGAAAGGGGAGCAATGACGTAGGGGGAAAGCGGTATGAGTTCCTGCGGTAAGGATTAACGGAGCTCTCTTGCATATTGAACAGCAGGAGCACAAAGGCAGTAATCTCTGGATTATTCCAGAATCACGTGTTTGTGAGTATCGGAATAGTAGGATGGAGCAGATTACTGTGTGGTTTAAGAAATGCTGCAGGGGGAGATATTTATATTCCTGCGCCATTGGGGAATTTTCTACAGAATTCTCGACCTGTATGAGTCACATGTGTTCCACGTGATCGGGAGTGAGACTAGGAAAATTGCCAGGAGGTTTCCTTGTGTTGTGTGTGGCGGGCTTGGGTTTATTTTGGCATCGGGATGAGTCACAGTGTGGAGTTACATGGGGCGCGGATCGGGGAGCGGTGGTCGGGGGCGGGGGGGGGGGGGGGTCTTTCACAACAAATATGTAAAAACACCAGCCAATCTGTCAGTGAGTGCTAAGAGAGACACAAAGGAATATGGACATGTTTTCTTCATCTTGTATAATTCAAGTTTTATTGGTAAGTATAGAATTGGGGGTTTGATTATTAACACGTGCCGTTATGATATAATTGCCAACACACTGACCTGTTTGAGGACGGGGCAGGACAGATAGCTCAATTGGCCGGGGTGAAGAATCTACATGGGTTCTTCATGTGTGTTTGGCCTGGATTTTGGGGGTGGCATGATGTGGTGCAAAATCGGAGATGGCTTTGCTGCATTCATCAAGGGCTCAATTATTGCAGTGAGGAAGGATAATATTCAAAAGTATCCTCAATTGTAGTCACATAGGCTTCAAGGTCAAAAATGAGTTATTTGCATTTCTCAGGCGGGCGAGGTGGGGCGATGGCGTGGAAGAATCTGGGCGGGTTGGTGGTTCTCTCAGACCCCAAGCACTCAGCGATTGATAGAAGAGCATTTTTTTTACATATTATTATTTAATTTCCATGTGAATCTCCAATATTATTTCAGGGAGCCAAGGTCGGGGTACGGTTGGGGTCTGAGTGTGTGTGCGTGAGTGTGTGTGTGTGTGCGGTAGATGGACGTGGCTCTGAATTGTTGAAGTACAACCAGGAGAACTTCTTGAGACAATGCATCGAAAGTGCCCCAAGATACGGCATTGGAATTATATCACCAAATGAAGCTGGCAGGTGATACATGTGCCAGATCGTGGATGTGAAACAGAACGTTGAAAAAAAATTACAATCCTCCGAACCCAAAATAACGACTGGGTGATCCATATCGGCCTCCCCTGAAAGTCTGTAGCATTAGAGCTGAAGATCTACAGCCGAGATTCATTCTATGTGTTATAATGATATAGTGGAAGCTGGTGGAGACAGCCTGCAGGAAACAATAATGAAGAGGTAGATTGTCCCAACAGAGAGACAGTAAGATCTCTTTTCATATTCAGGGACAGCCCGTTCCTCATAGGTTATAAAAAATTCCGCACGAGGTTTGTTCTTTTCTTCACATTTGTACAGCCTTGTCCAACGTTTCAAACCAGTGTGCCACCTTTGGAAATGTTACAGAGTGGATTTTAAACATGTTTGGACGAAGGGCAATTTTAACCGGAATTCCAGGGCTAATATGTCCTGGAGTGGATCTTGAACACGAAATGTTCAAGCTCTAATGCAGGAACGCTCCATACATAACCATGAACTCCGTTAGACGGAATGGCGAGTGGTGACAGGGCAGTACCGCTTCTGAAGGAAATAGTTAACAAAATAAAAACGGAATAAATGATATTTATTTAATCCTCTGTTCAGGTGGATAAGGCAGGGTGTGACAGGCGGCGAAATATCGCAGGACAAGAGAATTGTGATGCTTAGGCTCATAGAAACTAGGGGCAGGAGTACAGAATTCGGCCCTTCGAATGGCTGTGCCATTGAATATCATCATGGCGGATCGTCTATCTCGATGCGATAATCCAGCATTCTCCCCATACCCTTTCATGTCATCAAACTCTTAAAAAATATATAGGTTTGAATGCATTCGGTGACCTGGCCCCGACATTCTGTTGAGATAGTAAATATCATAGATTCGTGACAATTTGAGTGACGAAATATTTTCTCATCAAATTTTAAATGATCAATCAGATATCCGGAATATGTGTACACTCGTTTTAAATTCGACAGACAGAGAAAGCATCTGGCCTGCATCTCGTCTGGCTAACCATGTTAATGTTCTTTACTATACGTTTCGATCAGGCCCCCTGACGCCAGTCTAAACTTTAGTGAATGCCTGTCCATTCGAAGAAATCTCTCTTGATAGAACAGTCTCAACAAACACAAGTATCTGTCTTGTGAACTTCTGCTGCAGTCGACCTGTGGGAAATGGTTAATTTCTTAGGTAGAGTGACCAAATGTGGACGCAACACTCCAGCTGTGCTGTCGTCAATGATAACTGCAGTAAATCATTCGTAATTCTGAACTCAAATACTCTTGCAATGAAGGCCAACTAACCATTTACCCCATAATACCTTGTGTTGCACATGCCTCTCGACATTTATTGAATCAGTCACATGGATAACCATATTCCTTTGCACAGCCACAAACCACTCGACATCACCATTTAAATAATGCTCTTCATTTCTGTTTTTAAAACGGAAGTATAGGGGAAAGGATGGAGGGGCTGAGAGCTTGAATGTAAGGAGACTGGCACAAGCAGCAATTGCGATGGGCTCGGGGGGGGCGGGGTGGTTCCTGGGAGACTCTTTGCACATGGTATATATAAAATATGGAATGAGCTGTCTGAGGGACTGACAGCTGCTCTAGAAATATTACAATTTTCTTTACTCATTCGAAACAAAGGAACGGCAGCTCCTATTCCAATTTGTCTGATGAGCTATAGAGTCAAAACGTTATTTTCTGGATTGACTCAGCTTTCCATGTTCGTGAAAAGTGTTAGCTGAGGAAATTGTGGAGGCATTGGTGGTGACCTTTCAGGAATCACTGTACTCAGGGTGGATCCCAGAGGACTGGACAGTAGCTAATTTAACTGTTGAACTAGGGAGGGAGGGAGCAGATGGGAAATTATGGATTGGTCAGCCTGACTTCGGTCATTGGCAAGATTTTAGATTTCATGATTAAAGATGAGATCGAAGAGTACATGGAAGTGCATGACAAAATAGTACAGTGTCAGAACGGGTTCGTCAAGGGGAGGTCATGTCTGAGAAATCTGTTAGAGTTCCTTGAGCAGGTAACAAGAGAGTTAGATAAAGGAGAACCAGTTTACAAGATTTATTTAGATTTACAGAAGTCCTCTGATAAGGTGCCAATGGGAGACAGTTAAATAGGTTAAGAGCCCATGGTGTTAAGGGTAAGATCCTGGCATCAACAGAGGATTCGCTGGCTTGCAAAAGGCAGAGAGCGGGGACAAAAGGGTCGTTTTCAGGATGGCAAACGGCGACTAACCGGCCTCAGGCGTCGGTACTGGGACCACAGATTTTCACAATGAGCATTAAAAATTTGGAAGAAAGAACTGAAGGCACTGATGCTAAGTTTGCAGATGATACAAAGATATGTAGAGGGACAGATAGTATTGTGGAAGCGGCGGGGGTGGGGGCTGGGGGGGGGTGGGGGGGCGGTGGGGAAAGCTGTAGAAGGACTTGGACAGGCTAGGAGAATCGGCAAAGAACTGGCAGATGGAATACAATGTGGAACAGTTATGCACATTTGAACAAGGAATGGAGGGATAGACTATTTTCTAAATGGGGACGTGCTTAGGAAATCAGAAACACGAAGGGACTTGGGAATACTTGTTCAAGATTCTCTTAAGGTTAATGTGCAGGTTCAGTTGGCAGTCAGGGAGGCAAGCACATTGTTAGCATTCATGTTGAGAGGGCGAGAATAAAAGAGCAGGGATGTGATTCTGAGGCTATGTAAGGCTCTGGTCGGACGCTATTTGAAGTATTTTCAACAGTTTTGAGCTCCGTATCTAAGGACGGATGTGCTCGCCTTAGAAAGGGTCCAGATGAGGTTCAGTAGAATGATCCCTGGAAGGAGGAGCTTGTCGTATGAGGAACGGTTGAGGACTCTGGTTCTGTACTCATTGGAGTTTAGAAAGATGAGGGGGGACCTTGCTGAAACTTATAGAATACTGCGAGGCCTGGAAAGAGTTGATGTGGAGAGGATGTTTCCACTAATAGGAAACAATTCGAACCAGAGGACAAAATGTCAGACGAAAGCGACGATCCTTTAAAAGAGAGATGAGGAGGAATTTCTTCAGCCAGACAGTGGCGAATGTGGAACTCTTTGCCGCAGAAGGCTGTGGAGGCCAATTCATTCAGTGTCTTTAAGGCAGAGATAAATAGGTTCTTGATTAATAAGGGGGTCAGGGGTTATGGGGAAAAGGCAGGAGAACGGGGATGAGAAAAATATCAGCCATGATTGAACAGCGGAGCAGACCTGATGGGCCGAATCGCCTAATTCTGCTCCAATGTCTTAGGTAGGAAATTATACAGTCAGTCGGCGCACAGCAGGCTGCCACCAACATCAATGCGATTCAGCTTTGGAAATCTGTGTTGGTTATTTTGGAGAATGGATACACATGCCCCATGACGTTAGGGTAAGCTCCACAACTCTTCTCCCAATAATGGCCTTTGGAGCTTTTGGAAGGCGGGAGATTGGGGAACCAGTTGGCACAGATCTTTTTCATTTTCAAAAGCACTAAATTGAAGATAAGAATATTTTTTAACGAAAATATTTGCTTTTACTTCTGGGACTCCACTGCTGCAATGCCAATGAAAATAAAAATCACCAGCATCTTTCAAATGAAGAATATGATTATATACAGAGGGCAGATGTTGCCTGGCCAGGGACAACGGTCAAAGGGAATAGATGATAATTTGACAGCATTTTTAAAGAGTCACAATGGGCCCAATTACCTCTGATCTCTCATGCAGTATTTTATTTTGAAATATAACTCGTCGTTGTCGTAGCGTCTGCGTTCATTCATCCGTTGTCGTAGCAGACACTACGACAACGGATAAATGTACACCGCTCGACAATCACCAGGCAAGACTGTTTTCTTCCTGTGGGGGAGCACTTCAGCAGTGACGGGCATTCAGCCTCGGATCTTCAGGTAAGCGTTCTCCAAGGCGGCCTTCACGACACACGACAGCGCAGAGTCGCTGAGCAGAAACTGATAGCCAAGTTCCGCACACATAAGGACGGCCTAAACCGGGATGTTGGATTCATGTCACATTATCAGTAACCCCCACAGCTTGCCTCCTGGACTTGCAGGCTGTCCTATCTGGAGACAATACACATCTCTTTAACCTGTGCTTAATGCTCCCTCCACACACATTGTCTGTATCTTTAAGACCTGGCTGGCTGTAGGGATTGGCATTCTAATCAGTATTCTGTAACTTGATTTTGTGTCTATGTGCACTGTTTGAGAGCACATTTCCACTCCATCTGACGAAGGAGCAGCGCTCCGAAAGCTTATGGTATTTGCTACCAAATAAACCTGTTGGACCTTAACCTGGTGTTGCTAAAACTCTTCCTGTGTTCACCACAGTCCAACGCCGGCATCTCCACATCAGACATCATTACTCAGACGGGTCCCACCGACTAATAAGTAACACAGTTGATTCCAGTTAATTTTCGACTCAGTTACTGAAATGCCCTCACAACATGTCCAAGGTGAAGGCAAGCGGCGCCCTGTGTGTATCATTATTAACTGCACCACACTCCCTATGTTCATAAAGAGAGCTCCGGTATTCCAGCTATCTCATTCTGATCCTGAGCTGATCATTGGAGAATAATGAAGACACTGCTTCTTGTAATAGCCTTCCTGGTGCTCATACTGCCCATCGCTACCGATGGAGGAGAGAGTGCATCACTTCGAAACGAAGGTTAGCATATCACTCAGTGCATAGTGTCTTTTCACATTCAGCTCGGCACGAGATGGACATGCAGCAGAGCAGCCCCGAGCTGACATTCAATTGGTTCACAGCTGATAAGAATATGTGCGCTATCAGCTGACTCCTGTTATCAAGGAAGTCTGTCTTTTATTTCCCAGGGCGCGGTTTGACATGTTCAGAAGCTGGAGCGAGATGCAGATTAAATGGCTGCAAAAGAAACGAGGTTCGATTGGAGGAAACATGCTTAAAAATATTGAAGTGCTGCAAGGTTCAAGAGTGACCAAAAGGAACAAGTCCCGCACCGAGAGCCATCTGAGCCTCCGACTGACGCTAACTGTGATGTCTGTAATTCAGACTCTGTTACCTAATATAATTCCCATGACCCATTGCTTTCTGAATCAAGTGACTAAAACTAGTTTCATTGATCAAGGTCTCTTTTCCACGTCTCACTTCATACTCGAATCGAAGGTTCAGCATATTGCCCGGAAGAGAAGGAAAGTCTGAAAATACCAAAGTCAATAAGCCAACTTGTACCCCCAAATTAATCATCATATTTGTTACATAACTGAAAGTCAATGCCATTGCACAGTTACGCACATTGTCTGAGTGCGGGTCTCTCTCTCTTCCTCTCCCTCGCTCCCTCCCGTCCCATCACCACTCCCCTCGGTCTCTCTCTATGTCTCTCTATCTTCCTCTCCCTATCTCTATTTTATATGAAAGGAGTCTCATAACACCAGGTTCGAGTCCAAAAGGTGTATTTGGAATCACGAGCTTTCAGAGAGACAGAGAGCTCCTTCATCAGGTGAATGGAGATAAATTCATAAACAACGTATATATCGGCAAATACACTATTTCAAGATAATCGCAACTAGATTGTGAAGAGTGATTATAATCTGAGTCTTTACGGGCAATAAAATATTTACAGGTACAAAGAGTATGCGTGGAGAGAGGGAAAAACACAGGTTAAAGAGATGGGAATTGCCTCAAGCCAAGAGGCTTTGTAGGATTTTGCAAACCCAAGCAGTATGGTTGAGGTTACAAGGAGTTTAACATGAATCCAAGATCCTGGTTGAGACCGTCCTCATGCGTGCGAAATTTGGCTATCAGTTTCTGCTCGGCGATTCTGCGTTGTCATGTGTCTTGACGGCCATCTTGGAGAACGCTTACCAGAAGATCGGAGGCTGAATGCCCTTGACTACTGAAGTGCTGGAAGAGGACCCTGGAAGGGGACACTCCTGTCATGTGCTTGCTTTGCAGCGTATGTTCGTTTGTTTAATGGTCTCGCCGATGTACTACCATCGGGACCTGCCCTCCATTCCCTTTCTTCGTCACCCACAGTTTCTCTCTCCGACTTCAAGTTGCTCCCCATTTCCCTCCCATTTATTTTCTCTTCATGTGTGTCTCTCTGTCTCTCTATCTCATCTGAATATTGTTATTCCTCCATGCTCCCGAACAAAATAACTATTTTCCGCAACTCTCCCTTACAAAAACTCCCGTCTCTTCCTCCCTCTCTCCTCTGTCATACTTCCTTTCCAATCGTTATGCACCCAACACTCTTCCGAACGCTCGCACCCTCACCCTAATAAAGACTCGTAATCACTCTTTTCCTTGTCCCTCGCATACCCTCCAGTATCCCAATAATCCCTTTCATTCTGTCGAACACTCCCTCGCCTATCTGTAAGACTGCGTTTCCTCTGTCTTACGTTCCCTTTTCCCCGATCACTTTATTTCTATCACTCCACCTCCTGCTTCTAACAGTCACTGGGATTTTTCTAACGCTCCATCCCATCGCTTCAAACAATTGGTCACCTCTCTCAAACCCACCCTCAATTCTGCCTAATGCCCTCTTACTAACACATCCTCCCTTCTTCCTGACACCCTCTACGCTGTCTGTAATATTGCCCCCTACCTCAGTAAAACTGACTCACATCTCATTAATGCACCTTCCCCTCTCGCTAACAGACCGACGCTTATCATTGTCTGTGCCACAATTGCCGTCATCCATTACTTTTGAATGGTACTATTTAACTGCAAGCATTTTCATTTTCTACATCGGCTCAACACCCCATGGAATCTCAAAATAAGATCAAATGTGACACAGATAAAACTCCTTCTGCTTCATAGTAAGCACATTCCGTAGGTGCTGAAAAAGCTGCAATCTTCCAACTAGCACCGACATAGTGTTGGGACATAGATAGGATGGAAGACTGGGCGGAGAAGTGGTAGGTGGACTTCAACCCAGATAAATGCGTAGTGGTCCATTTTGGCAGGTCAAATGGGATAAAGGAGTACAATATAAAGGGAAAGACTCTTGGTACTGTAGAGGATCAGAAGGACCTTGGGGTCCGAGTCCATAGGTCTCTAAAATCGGCCCTGCAGGTGGAGGAGGTGGTTAAGAAGGCGTATGGTGTGCTGGCCTTTATCAATCGATGGATTGAGTTTAGGAGTCATGGGATAATGATGCAGCTATATAAGACCCTCGTCAGACCCCACTTGAAGTACTGTGCACAGTTCTGGTCGCCTCATTACAGGAAGGATGTGGAAAAGATTGAAAGGGTGCAGAGGCGATTTACAAGGATGTTGCCTGGATTGAGTGGCATGCCTATGAGGATAGGCTGAGGGAGCTCGGTCTTTTCTCCTTGGAGAAACGTAGGTGAGAGGAGACCTAATAGAGGTATATAAGATGTTGAGAGGCATAATTCGGGTGGACTGTCAGAGGCTTTTTCCCAGGGTGTAAATGGCTGCTACGAGAGGACACAGGTTTTAGGTGCTGGGGTGTAGGTACAGGGGAAATGTTCGGGGGAAGTTTTTCACACAGAGGGTTGTGGGCGAGTGGAATCGGCTGCCGTCAGTGGTGGTGGCGGGAAACTCAAAAGGGTCTTTTAAGAGACACCTGGATGAGTACATGGGACTTAATAGGATGGAGGGGTATAGGTAGGCCTAAAAGGTGGAGATATGTTCGGCCCAACAAGTTGTGCCGAAGGACCTGTTTTGTGCTGTAGTTTTCTAAGTTTCTATGTTTCTATGTAGCACCGACTTGCTGATGAATTCAAGTGCAGCAATGCTTTTTTAGAATACTTTTCAGTAACTCGGGCACCGATTGCACTTCGTATGGGAGAGCGTCAATGCCCAACTGTAACACTGGCTCGGAAACAACATTGATGACTGGCATGGCTCAGCTCTGAGAGAGAAAAAACAATATTAGACAGATTGGCCCAAGCGGCAGGCTGTGAGTAAATCCAAACGAGGAGGAAACCTTCCATTTATTGCATTTTCCTTTCAAATCTCGCTTTTGCATCAATAAAATGTCCATGACATTACTGCAAGTTGTGATTGGTTCGAAGTATGTTCGGAGCCAAAGTGTTGGCTGCACACTGAGGCACACTGAGGATATATTCTACCATATTGTGTGGTATTGCCATTGTGTCCAACAGAACAAAGGAGGCATCCAATTGAGACCGTGGGGCACATGAAGGAGAAACATTCTTGCTTCCAAATGCAAACTGTAGTTTAGTGCTCAGGCGTATGGCAAGCGCTCCAAATCCGCTGCAGGTATATATGCTCCAAATCTGGAATACAGGAAGATAGGTCACCAACAATTTCTCGGGAACAGTTAGCAATGTTCAAAATGTCGGGCCTCATAAGAGAGATGCACATTTCAGACAGGTATAAGGGTACGCTGTGGAAGTGAGCTGAATGTCTGCTGCTTGCACTGGGGTTTAAAAACACGATTAAGATCTGTAGGTTGTGAAGACTGCATGTGCAATATACGTGCACACACTGCCGAGTAGAACAATCAACTGCTAACGTGAGGGCACAGTGGGAACATTGTGGTAACTTGAGTATGTCAGAGTCACAAAGGATATTTAATGAAAGCGATTCTGACATTATGAAATTAGGAACGTCTGTAGATTTTTGTAGAGGTAAATATATTGGTTTCGAAACTTAAATCGTCTGAATGATACATCTCACGTACAACTTGTAACTTTATCCTGTTGCAAGCTGTCTGCAGGTGGCCACTTCTTATCAGTTCAATCAAACCTTTCGCCGAGAGAGTCAAATGTATATGATAATGACACAAAGATAATTTTAGGGAAGGGTCATTTATTTTTCTCTCACACAGTTTGCCACATTTTTTGTTGTATATTCTGAACATTGTTTGATCGAGCCTAACTAGTGTAAGGTAATTAACATTTTAGCATGATAGGAAGCACATGAAGATGGCGGACGAGCCCCTAAATTAACGATTAGATTTGACTGGTGGTGATATGGCTACAAAAAGCTGGAGGTAAAACATGGTTCCCTGAAGATGAGAAATAGGGCATGTTAGAATGCAACTGCAGGGATAGATTCTTGACTGAATGTTAGGAACACGGAAGTATAGCATATAGACAAATAAGTTGTTGTGATTTTGGAGGGCGAAGTTTTTAACCAGCTACTCAGGTTTAAGCAGAATACAGTAAGAAGTTTAACAACACCAGGTTAAAGTCCAACAGGTTTATTTGGTAGCAAAAGCCACACAAGCTTTAGGAGCTCTTAGCCCCTTCTTCAGGTGAGTGGGAATTCTGTTCACAAACAGAGCTTATAAAGACACAGACTCAATTTACATGAATAATGGTTGGAATACAAATACTTACAACTAATCAAGTCTTTAAGAGCCGAAACAATGTGAGTGGAGAGAGCATCAAGACAGGCTAAAAAGATGTGTATTGTCTCCAGACAAGACAGCCAGTGAAACTCTGCAGGTCCACGCAACTGTGGGATTAACAAATAGTGTCACATGAACCCAATATCCCGGTTGAGGCCATCCTCGTGTGTGCGGAACTTGGCTATCAGTTTCTGCTCAGCGACTCTGCGCTGTCGTGTGTCGCGAACGCCGCCTTGGAGAACGCTTACCCGAATATCAGAGGCCGAATGCCCGTGACTGCTGAAGTGCTCCCCAACAGGAAGGGAACAGACTTGCCTGGTGATTGTCGAGCGGTGTTCATTCATCCGTTGTCGCAGCGTCTGCATAGTTTCCCCAATGTACCATGCCTCGGGACATCCTTTCTTGCAGCGTATCAGGTAGACAACGTTTGCCGAATTGCAAGAGTATGTACCGTGTACCTGGTGGATGGAGTTCTCACGTGAGATGATGGCATCTGTGTCGATGATCCGGCACGTCTTGCAGAGGTTGCTGTGGCAGGGTTGTGTGGTGTCATGGTCACTGTTCTCCTGAAGGCTGGGTAGTTTGCTGCGGACAATGGTCTGTTTGACGTTGTGCGGTTGTTTGAAGGCAAGAAGTGGGGGTGTGGGGACGCTGCGACAACGGATGAATGAACACCGCTCGACAATCACCAGGCAAGACTGTTCTCTTCCTGTTGGGGAGCACTTCAGCGGTCACGGGCATTCGGCCTCTGATATTCGGGTAAGCGTTCTCCAAGGCGGCCTTCGCGACACACGACAGCGCAGAGTCGCTGAGCAGAAACTGATAGCCAAGTTCCGCACACACGAGGACGGCCTCAACCGGGATATTGGATTCATGTCACACTATTTGTAACTCCCACAGTTGCGTGGACCTGCAGAGTTTCACTGGCTGTCTTGTCTGGAGACAATACACATCTTTTTAGCCTGTCTTGATGCTCTCTCCACTCACATTGTTTCGGCTCTTAAAGACTTGATTAGTTGTAAGTATTTGCATTCCAACCATTATTCATGTAAATTGAGTCTGTGTCTTTATAAGCTCTGTTTGTGAACAGAATTCCCACTCACCTGAAGAAGGGGCTAAGAGCTCCGAAAGCTTGTGTGGCTTTTGCTGCCAAATAAACCTGTTGGACTTTAACCTGGTGTTGTTAAACTTCTTACTGTGTTTACCCCAGTCCAACGCCGGCATCTCCACATTAAGCAGAATACCCAAGGCACTGACAATACTAGCAGTAAAGAGTTAAATGATTCTTGAAGTGAAGTTAATAAGCTAATGAGATAAATGGTTTACACATGTATAAACGCAGTAAGAGAATCAAACAAGTAATTACTTGATTTATAATATTACTGAAATGCATTTTAAGTATTCTATGAGTCTTTGTTCATTTCAGCCAAGTGCAGGCTTCTGGCAAATTTTAAGCAAAGGCCTGGGACCCGAGCCGTTAGCAGAATTCTTATAAGAAATTGCTGGTGAGGAAATATATTTTTGCAATTTTATGAACAGGGCATTCATTGCCTAGACATAGAATAGATACGTACTTGGAGCAGGAAAACATGTCAATTCAAATTGGCAGTGAGCGGTAGGAATTTTCACTTTTACCTCTAGTATGAGTGCATATAGTTACTTAGCAACAGGGAAGTGAGTTCAGTAAAGATAGGAGTTAGTTTCCGGGATGAATGGACAAATAAAATATCGTTATGCTGAATGGTAAAATGCAATTGGCTGTGGGATATGCCAGTTAATATTATTGAACTGTTTAGGCCTGTACCCTCAGGAATTTAGAAGAACGAAGGGAGATCAATTTGAAGTACACAAGATGATGAAAGTTATAGATAAAGTAGATGTTGTGCGAATGCTTCCTCTTGTGGGCGTTCTGGGACAGGAGCTCATAGTCTCAGTATAAGGATAGCACATTTAAATCGGAGTAGGAGAAAGTACTTCTGCCAAAGGCTTGTGAATGAGCCGAATTCGCTACCCCAACTTGCGGTGGATGCTGGGACAGTGAGTAAATGTAAGGAGAAGTCAGACATTTTATTAATTGGTAACGGGTTGAAGAGTTATTGGGAGAAGGCAGGGTAAAGGGAATGAGCAGCATATCACCCATTATCGAATGGTGGAGCAGATTCGATGGCCCGAAGGGCCAAATGCTATTTCTATATCTTATGAACTTATGATGTATGTATACTGAACATAATTGATTTAAAACTAATATGAGGTGGGGATGATCGATAAGAAAATCTATATATTATCAGTTTTTGCTTGTATACGTTAGGTTCATCGGAGAGGTTTTGCTGTTCTAATCCAGAACTTCTTAACCCTTCTGGTGATCTCTACACGCAGCTGTACATTATGTTTTCTTTTAAATAAATGTTACTTCTTCATGCAGATATAGAAGCCTGGTGAGTTTTGCATTGTTTACGTAATAACATAATTGGCCATCTCAAATTACCCCACAACAGACATAGAAAAATAACATTCCAAATATCATCGGTTCTTCAACATACATACAGCGTAGACAAAGTAGATTGGTAAAATGATAGCCTGGCATGTGAGCTAATTGAATGTATTTGGGATGATTTCATCGCGCAAAGCAATTGAATGTATTTGGGATGATTTCATCGAGCCAAACAGAGAGTGGTAAATGAACAATGAGACAGGAACACTCAATAACCAATTGGTAAAGAGTATTTAGTCGAAACCAAGGATAACATGATCGAATTTCATGTTCAGTTTGATGTGTGGCTTCTCAAACTCGTGTTGTAATCCTGAAAAAAGTGATAATGTTAAGAGTAGGAAGGAGATCAAACTAAAGTTAACGTTTCGATTAAAATATAAACGATGGAGATACTATGGCAGACCTTAAGGACATGTCTAAATACGTTCATCAATCATTTCTCGTCTGTGTGAAAGAGATACTCATTGAGAAGCCTGCATCAATCATGGCTGAACACCGAAGTTCAGGGCATTATAAAATTAAATAAAGTGCATATTCGGCAACTCTTAAAACGACGAAAGAATGAAGAGAGAAGCATGTGTGAGAAATGCAGCCGAGACTGTAAACAACACAGGGGTTAAAAAAATCCAGAAGCAATAAAATAGGAAAGGAGAAATGAAAGGTGTATTGGTCATCAAGAGAGTGAACCTGGGTAATTGGTATTGGAAAACAACCCATTGCCACGCTTCTGAAGAGGTATTGTTTCAAGTTTCACTTTAGTAGACGAAATAGAGTTTCCTAGTAAATCTGGAAGTGAGCAAGAGAGAGGAACTCAAAGTATCAGGATCATCATGGAAAGGTGTGAGGGAAACCATTAGATTTAAATTTTGACAATCCCTATGAGCTGTCTATCCCTATTCCTGTCTCATTGCTCATACACACGCTGTGTGTATGTTGAAGAACCTATGATAGTTGGAATGTTATTTTTGTATGTCTGTTGTGGGGTAATTTGAGATGGCCAATTACGTTATTACTTAAACAATGCAAAGCTCACCAGGCTTGTATATCTGCATGAAGAAGTAACATTTACTTTGTAAGAAAGCATAATGGACAGCTGTGTGTAGAAATCACCAAAAGGGTTAAGAAGATCTAGATATCTAAGTCTGATTAAGGCTGCAAAAAACAATACATGCATTTGTTGTGTCATCAATATTCTCTTATATTCGATAATTCCACTGGATTTGCAATCGATGCTACAACATGTTATTAAACACAGATGGGAGACAGGCCAACTAGATTAACATCTGCCACAGGAAATTTCCTGGAATCCATTCTTGAGCACGTTCAAGCAGCAAAGGTGGAAATGATAATTTAGACTGGCAGACTTAACATGGAAAATGAAAATGGGAATAGTTTTTAACCAATATATTGGTGCTTTTTGAGTGAAGCAACTGGCCGTTTGGATAATTGATTACTAATAGTCGATTTATAGAAGGTATTTGATAAGGTGTCACCTCAAAGATGAGATGACAAAATATTACATAGACTACGGGTGACATGTTAGCAAGTACATGTTACTGTTCATCTCGCTAGAATCAAAGTGGAAATTAAATATTTATTCGAGATAGCGAGCAACAAGGATCAGGGCTGGGACATCAACTATTTGCAACCGCCACCGATGACAAAAGGAAGCAGCCAAATGTGCAGAAGGCAAATGTGTGGGCCATTAATTAATACACTTGTGCAGAAGTGGACGAAAAACAGCGAAGTACATTGAAATGTTACGTAAGTGAGCAAACATTTGATCGAGAGAGTTTATTGCGGGACAATATGAACGTGTCCCGTTTTTCTGGAAGAATAGTCATGTTGGGTCCTACTAAAATATGCAGAGATTACAGGACTCTGTCGTACACATCTGTCCTGGCACACCAATCACAAGGCTGTTCTGCGCAGCTACCGCAAATTATTACCTAAGAATGGAATGTTGAGATGGGTATAGCGGGAGTACGTTGATATCTGCAAATCACAATATATCCAGCCAATAACGGAACGCAAAAATCGTTCCTATCTTCAAAGTGCCCTAGCTGCTAAGCAACACATTCTATATCTCCACATCATGTACTTACTTTTAACGCCATAATCGCGTGAAGGAAAATATAAGCCCTGTTTGAATTGAAACCAACCGTCCCTCAACGAACCCACATATCCCCCCTCCCCCCCAGCCCCATACACACACACATACGTGCGCGCGCGCATATGAACATATCTGTCCAGCATGAAGCCAGCTATTGGTTTACCCTTTCTCATAACCAAACACTCAATTAACCCGATTTAAAGCTATAAGTTATGTCTAATATTGAACTGCGTAAGCATAATTCCCTTCAAACTATATATTTCCATGGCGGCACGGTAGCACAGTGGTTAGCACTGCTGCTTCACAGCTCCAGGGTCCCGGGTTCGATTCCCGGCTCGAGTCACTGTCTGTGTGGAGTTTGCACATTCTCCTCGTGTCTGCGTGGGTTTCCTCCGGGTGCTCCGGTTTCCTCCCACAGTCCAAAGATATGCAGGTTAGGTTGATTGGCCAGGTTAAAAATTGTCCCTTAGAGTCCTGAGATGCGTAGGTTAGAGAGATTAGCGGGTAAAATATGTGGGGGTAGGGCCTGGGTGGGATTGTGGTCGGTGCAGACTCGATGGGCTGAATGGCCTCCTTCTGCACTGTAGGGTTTCTATGTTTCTATGACAGCGCTATTCCTGTTCTCATTGCGTAATTAGAGTTAGTTTTTTGTTTGTTTTGTTAATGTCAAAGGTGGCTGAATACTTACGACTCTCATCTCTGAAACAGAGGATTCTGAGTTCAGTTACCAAGTCAACACTTTGAGCCCAAGACACTTGTGTGACCTGGAAACAGGAGTGACAGAGAGGGACAGATCTGAAAGAGTGAAGATTTCCCCGATGGTCCGTAACAAGAACTAACTTAACTGACAAAACAATAACAACGGTAGTGAGGTAATACTTTTCTACCAGAGGTATGAACTGAGGCAGTGGCACGGTTGTGCATTGGTTCGCACAATGCTGCTTCACAGCCCCAGGATCCAGGTTAAATTCCAGCCTTGGGTAACGGTGTGTGTGGAGCTTGTACTTTCGCCCCTGTCTGCATGGGTTTGCTCCGGTGTTCCGTTTTCCTCCCACCGACCAAAAATGTGCATATTAGCATGAATGTCCATGTTAAATTGCCCCTAGTGTCAGCGGGATTAGCAGGGTAAATGAGGGTTGCGGGAATGGGGCCTGGGTGGGATTGCAGTCGGTACAGAGTCTGTGTTGCCGAATGGCCTCCGACTGCACTGCAGGGATGCTGTGAATTGAGGCACTGTCAGATGCACAGTAATGAGCAAACTGTGTTCCCTTTCAGGTTTCGTACTGGGGGAGAGCTGCTTTCCCATAAGAGTACTGTGGATTAATTGGTGACCTCACAGTGGGTCACTACAGAGGGAGAATGCAATCGTCGAAACATCGGTATCTTCAGAGCTCTGCGCATGCAATGCTTGAAAACTGAGATTGTAGTTCACAATCAGAGATTGTAGTTCACAATCAGAGTGTTGGCACTGAGGAAGAACCACATTGCGAGAGTGTCAGTTCTGAGGGAGCGGCACATTACTATAGGGTTAATATTGAGACAGCACAATGTCAGGAAAAAAAACGCAGGCAAATGCTCTGAGTATCTATTTGCATGCATCACAGTGCTAATCATAAATAGTGAGAAGCTGATATAATCCAATACCGAGATGAACAATATGAATGCAAGTTGTATTTGAATTAGCAAACATTATGTTATAATGCAATACATTTTGATCAGAAATTCTGTCTGACTCTCCCACCTGCTAATTACATATTGTATTCCTAAAGTTCAGATGAGCAGATTTGTATTGAATTCATAATTTTCCATGCCAAACATTTGTGTCTGTATTTATAACTAGGGCAATAGTCAGTCAAATAAAACCATAATAAAACTGCAGTTGGTGTTGGACACGGAGTTACTATGAAAATGCTGCAAACATCCTATGATCCAGAAAGATAAAATAGAACCGTAGAATCCTACAGTGCAGAAGGAGGCTATTCATCCCATCAAGTCTGCACCGAACACTAACCCACCAGGCTCTAAACCCATAACCCCATGCATTTATCCCTGACACTAAGGGGCAATTTAGCATGGTCAATCCACCTTACCTCCACGTCTTTGGACACTAAGGGGCAATTTAGCATGGCCAATGGACCTAACCCACAGATCTTTGGTTTGTGGGGCGAAACGGAGCACCCAGAGGAAACCCACGCAGAGACGGGGAGAATGAGCAAACTCCACACAGACAGTGACCCGAGCCGGGAATTGAACTGTGAGGCAGCAGTGCTAACTACTGTGCCACAGCGCCGCCCCAGGCAGGCAGACACATTGGTTGGCTTCTTGAGTGCAAAAAAAGAAAAAAGCATGAATGTTTCCATCCATGTGACTCCTTCAACAGAGATAAAGAGAGGCATTTCACATATTAAAATTTATGTCGATGACTTCCGTTCAGGACAGCATTTTTCCATATGGCCCAACGTGTCTTGAAGATTCTTCTAAATCTATTGATAGAGTCACATTCAGAGGCAAAAAGCACATCTTGCAGTTTATCACATTGTTTATACGGGGTCAATATTGGTCCAACAATACAGAAGATGTTTGACAGCATCCAGAATCAAAACATCGCTTAAAAGGCACTGCCACAGTCCCTCCTCCGACATCAACCCACCTCCATCATCATCCCCTCCCGCCCCCTTTTCCTGACACTGTCAATATTTACTCCCTCCCTCACTGGTACACAGTGACAGCAATGTGTGCAATATATAAGATGCACCTCATAAATCCCCAAAACCCAGTCGACAACATTTTCCGCACACACGAATTAGAAAGAAAAGGGCAGGCAATAAATTGGAAAACGAACAACTGCGGATTATGCTCTAAGTCACACATATTACTGTACTGGAACTGTGTCACCATTCTCTCACTTTTGCTTCCTCAAAATCCTGGAAATCTCTATGTAGATCAAACTGCATTTATCTACACTACTGCTGCAACAGCACTTCAATCTGTTGGCTCACAGCCGCATTCAGAAGGACCGTAAAGTGTTCGTAATAAGTTCTGACCTTACAAAATACGCTCACACACATGAATGGAAACTGTTCCAAACCTCGGAATCCTCTCCTGACATTCCAATCCAGTCTCGGCTGAAAGTGAACCAAAGTATCCCCAGCCTCATCACCGACACACTGACAGATACAAAAATGTCACCCTGTGCTTCAGTGAGATTAATGTCCACATTTCCAGCCTGAATACATTCGCTTCTCAGGGAATTCACCTGGGACAGCGTAATGCCGCCAGGGAGCCCCAATGCCTATCATTCACAGGCTTCAGAAAATGGCAAATGACCTGATGGTGATGGATGAATTATCACAGAAAATTTACCGATGCAGGTCTCCCCCTCTCCCTCCCTCTGCCCCTCTCTCTCTTCTCTCCCTTGCTCTCTCGCTCTGTCTCTCTCACACACACTCTCCCTCATTCTGTTCATCCCTTTCTGTCTCACCCGCCTTCTGCCTCTCTGTGACTGCTTCCCGCTGCCACTGCTTCGCCCTGTCACCAACTCTTTTCTTCATCTCCCTGTTACCTCATTTCCCTGCCTCACGCTCTCTCTATTTATCCCTTTAGCTGTCTATCTCGTGTCTCTCGCTTTCCAGACTCCCACCCACCTTGTCTCAGCAATCTTTCCCCTCTCGCTCCCTCCCCACTCTTCGACTTCCCGTCTCATAGTCTCCCCCTCTTGCTATACCTCTCTCTCTCACCGGGGCTTTTATCCCTCTCACTGTCTCACCCGTGTCTCACTGCCTCACCCTGTCTCTCCTTGTATCTCTCACCTTCCAGACAAGGGACTTCTCGCACTCCTTGCGAAAATGTCAGAGGCTCTCAATGTTTTTCTCTCTCCAGTTCTCTCTCCCTTTGACACATTTTCGCTCTCTCTATCTGCGGAGATGTTGGGATGAAGTGGTAAGGTTTGGGAGATTTGTGAGGGTGCAATGGTTTATGAAATGTTGAGGCTGATATTTCCACCACCTTGTCTCAGTTCATTGTTATCCTGGTAGCGGATAAAATGCGTTACCACAGTGAGAGATAATTATTAACTCTGTCACCATGACGACTGTCCCCACACTAAAACAAAATGTCATGGTATATGGGGTAACATATTGGCACGGATTGAAGATTGGCTAGCTCACAGGAAACGGAGAATTGTTTAAAAGGATGTGACGAGTGGTGTACCAACAGGATCTGAGCTGCGTCCACATCGTTTTACAATTTATATGTAAAAATGACTTGGATGAAGGCGTTTCGTGCACGGTTGCTAAATTTTCCGATGGCACAGATATCGGTTGGAAATTGTGATGAGGGAAGCTATAAAGTGACATAGAGTGTTTTCGTGAGTGCGCAAAAAGCTGACAAATGGACTGCAACGTGTGATAATGGGGAATACACCATGCTAATATGAATAATACAAAAGACGCTTATTATCTCAATGATGAGAGAGAGCAGGGCCCTGAAATGCAGAGGGATCTGGGTGTCCCGGTGCATGAATCACAAAAAGCTCGGAGGCAGCTGCATCAAAAGGTTAATATTCACTGTGACGGGAAATTAATACAACACTTGGGAGGTTGTGCTTCCCTTGGACAGGGTATTGATGAGACTACATCTGAAGTTTTGTGAACAGTAATTGTCTCCTTGTTGAAATAAAGTTGCAGATCTGTTAGAAGCAGTTCAGAAAGATAGGTTCACGAAACCAATCCCTTATTAGACTGCTTGTCTTATGAGGGAAGTTTGGATGGATCAGGTTTGCATTCACTGGAGTCTCGGATGGTAAGTGGCGAATTGATCAAAATATCTAAGATCGTGAGGAGCATTGATCGGGTAGATGTGGAAAATATGTTCCCTCTGATTGGAGAATCTGGAGCCAGGTGTCATTTTTTGCAAATAATGTGTCGCCCATTTTTCTGCAAATCATAATTCTTTATTGTTTTACTTTAAGCGATTTTTAAATGAATTACTAATTGTAAACTGCTCCTGCTAGCTCAATTTTCTACTTCCATGTATGTTTACACCCAAAATGCATTATTTCTGAACTCTTATATTAATAACTTCACAATGCCCCACATTGAAACTCGAGGGTAACAGTTATCTTTTTCCCTATGTCATATCTCCTCTCACCGCTGGTGTCGCTGTCTATCCGCATCTCGCTCTACCACTCTCTCTTCCCACTGCTGGTTTCGCGGTCTCTCCCCTCTCGTTCTGTCGCTCTCTCCTCCCAGGGATGATGTCGCTCTGTCACTCTGTCCTCGTACAGCTTGGATCGCTGTCTCTCCCCTTATTGCTCTGTCACTGTCTCCTCCCACCGCTGGTGCTGGTTCTCTCTTCCTCTCTCTCTGTCACTCTCTCCTCTTACCGCTTGGAGAGCTGTCTCTCCCCCCGCCCTGCCGCTCATTCACTCTGCCCTCCCACCGCTGGTGTCGCTAGTTCTCCCCCTGTCTCTCTGCTGCAAACTGAAATCCCTGGCAATATTGTTCAAGGCTCTTACATCAGCAGTTATTTCCCAGATGCGGACATGGTTATTACTGAACTTGACTAATAAAGAGCAGGACCTGCAGTAGCTGTGATCATATGGTGGCATTGTATGAAGACGCTGATTTGTCATTGTTCAATGGAACAGTTATACAGAGCAAAATTCTGAGCAAAAGACAGGGACTGTTCTGCCTCCTCTCCAAAAGGTCTGCAGTTATTCGCCTGGTTGTTTGGGTTTCTTTCTGGTTATAGAATGATATAATCATAGAATACCTACAGTGCAGAAGGAGGCCATTCGGCCCATCGAGTCTGCACCGACCCCAATCCCACCGAGACCGTCTCCCCATAACCTCATGCATTCACCCAACTAGACGCCCTGACAATGTGGGGGCAATTTAGCAGGGCCAACTCACCTAACACGCACATCTTTGGACTGTGGGGGGAAACCGGGGCACCCGGAGGAAACGGACGCAGACACGGGGAGAATGTGGAAACTCCACATAGAGATGGGGAGTTTTGAGGTGCTTTGAGCAGGCCACAGACGACGGGAGAATTTTGAGCAGAAAATGTGTTAACGGAGATAAGGAGGGTTTTAGAAGCTGAGCGAGTCTACAGAGTGGTGTCTACTGGGGAAGTTTGAAGATGTAGTGAGCATCCCAGGGCATGTTAAAACGTAATAATGAAGCAAATAACAATGAAAGCAATGGTGTGAATTTCAACAGGGAAGCTTTGCTGATTGTAACCCTGCACAGATCAGTAAGTGCATCTCTGATCATTATTGGACTGAGTGTGACTCCGGGTGTCAGAACTGCAAAGGTTTTCACAAAACCCTCTCTCTCCGAGGGAAGAACTCTCAAAAGCAGTTTAGCTGAGACAGAGGGATTGGCTGGGGTAAGAAAAGTGGAAAGAGAAAATCTCTTTGATGGTGCGAAGATAAGATTTGAAACATATGTTTGGTGAAGGTATTTGAGACCCGGGGATGTAGCTGTTTTGTAGAAACAGGACAGGGATTTTTTCATCCTGGGCACCCTCTCATTTGCCCTGCTCCTCAGCTGGACTTCTAGGCAAAATTTCAATTAAAACATTCGTCTGCATATATAATTGAATCGACCCAACGTGCATTGTTGCAGGGAAAAGTCGATGGAATGGCTCTCAGTCATGATGTTCATTCGGAGAGCCAGTGCAGAAACGATGGGCCGAATGGCCGCCTTCTGCGCCGTATTAATCGGTGATTATGTCATTTCTATCAACAGTGCCGTACATGCGCCCACTATCACACAGATACAGGGAGAGAGAGAAAGGCACCCAGAGAGAAAAAGAGAGACAGAGCGAGAGAGAGTGATAAGTTAGGGAGGAACGGAAAGGGAAAGATAGAGAGAGGGGCACGAGAGAGACACAGAGAGAGAGATGAATAAGAGAGAAAGAGAAAGAGAGAGAGAGAGAGTTGCAGAGAGAGAGAAAGTGAGAGAATGAGAGAGAGGTGAAGCGAAAAAGTGAGAATCGCAAAGGAGTGAGAGCGAGAGAGAGCAAGGCACAGAGGGAGAGAAAGAGAAAACGAGAGAGAAAGTGAGAGAGAGGCATATATAAATAGTGACAGAGAGACAGAGTAAGAGCGAGTGAGAAAGAGCGACATAGAGATAGTGTGAGAGAGGCATAGGGAGACTGAGAGAGAGGTACTCAAAGAGAGAGTGCGAGAGTGAGACAGCAGGCACGGCGAGAGATAGAAAATGAAAGTGGGAGACAACGGGAGTGAGAGAGAAAGAAAGGGAGAGACAGAGAGAAAGACAGTTAGATGTCAGAAGTTTACTTATTAGCCACAAGTAGGCTTACGTTAACACTGCAATGAAGTTATTGCAAAAATCAGCCAGTCGCCACACTCCGGCACCTGTTTGAGTTCACTGAGGGAGAATTAAGCATGGCAATGCGCCTAATCAGCACATCTTTTAGACTTGGGAGGAAACCCACGCAGACACGGGTAGAACGTGCAGACTCTGCACAGAGAGTGACCCAAGCCGGGAATCGAACCCGGGTCACTGGAGCTGTGAGTCAGCAATGCTTACAAATGTGCCACCGTGCCATCCGTGTCATTGGCAAGCAAGTGATGTGGCACATGGGTGCGTGGAGGTGGGGGATTGGGAGGGTGTGTGGCTCGGGGGAAGGGGTTTTGCGTGGCTTGTGACAGCTTGTGGAAATAAATTGAAAAATAATCTCAGTAAAATGAATCCACCAATAATTGGTATTACAGACATCATTGAGAATTTAACGTTGATGATCATTATGATGACAAAGCATGAATTACATCCTGTGCAATGGTTTGCTTTGGCAAAATACTTCTTTTTCTCTGAGGTGCTGCGAATGGAAGAAGTGAATGTGGAGAATATTCCTTTTGTTTACACCTCCATTCATCTATTGACACTGTGGCTCCGTTTCTGTTCTGTTTGTGCTGGGTCATGTCAAGTTCACCTCTTGCACTTCGCTGTCTTCTCCTCGCCCTGTCTGACCTCCTTTGAGCAGTAGAGCCCTGGTCCTCCCGGGAATCAATGTACTGATCAATGCACAAGCGGATATTTCAGCATTCTCTTTAATTCTGTTCTGAGTTGTGTTCAGTCGACATATGAATAATGGTGTTTGTGCAGCAGCTTAAATCCCACAGCACATAGGCGACTGACTCAAAGATATCATAATCATTACCATGGAAAAAGAGTTCTGGCACTTCAACCATACATAAAACATACAATAACCACGGAATTATGAAGTTGCTAGATATAGCGATGAGTAAAGTTATCGACTTATTTCTACTTTCCAGCTCTGGTTGAAAGATTAAGGAACTCCTGCCATCTCGGATCACTGCAGTAGATTACCTTATTCGTACAGTACCACGGCATTGCCGAATATTGCCCAAGGTTTATTCTTAAAGTATCATGGGACATCTTTTAGACAGAACAGAATTGTGGTTGTTGCAAGAACTACAGCCACAGTTATATTGGTACAATATTTAACTTTCAGCTTCTGGGAACCGATGACAACAAACCGATCAAAGGTGAGCATGACGCTGAACAAAACAGAACAGTCTATGGCGACATTTTGAAGCGTACCGACAACACTGCACACGGTGGTCAAGCTTAGGCAACTTCAAAGGTAATAATAGTAAGGGAACCGCCACAATACTCTTTCAGGATAATGACCATTAGATCCCCGGCTGCCATGGCCACCGGGTAACGAGTGCTGCAGCTGGAGAGACCACACTTGCCCCGGAGCAGGTACAGATTTGTCATTAAATTAGCTGCAGAGAGCGAAAGGGACAAAGAATGGAAATAACGCAGCAAATATTATTAACATGTTATTCCATGCCTCCAGGACATCCCTGATAATGTCGGCACTTGTTATGAAAACCCAATTGCCCTTGAGGTAATGGCGAGCAGGCTTCTGAACCGAAAGAGAGACAGATAATATTTCAAACCGAAAACACAGGATTTCCGTTGGTAGATTGAATGGTCATTTTTGGTTAGTTGGGCATCATCTTCTCCCCTGCTGAATGGAAATGTTGACTATCAATTTGATGGTTAGAGTGACCTATATCTTGAAGCGTAAAACACTTTCCTCCAAAGCGTCCATTCATTGCCTGGCAATTAGCATGTCAATCTTATACTTTGAGATTTATTTTTAGTAAGCACCGATTATTTCCTCCAGCTCACCCGTTTTGCTTTTCTTATTTGTATTTTCATTAATTTATTTTATACATTCCTTGATCATGGGCGTCGCTGGCTGGCCAACTTGTATTGCCCCTCTCTCGTTGCTCTTGTTCAGAGGAGCATTTGATAGTCAACCGCATTGCTGTGGCTCTGGAGTGACATTGAGGCCAGCCCAGGTAAAGGCTGCAAATATGGCGTATGCCTCTGTTTTACATTCAACAAATATTTGATTTTCTTTGTTTTCGGATCCCCAATTAGCTGATCACACAGTTCCAGAAAATTAGAAAAGTTGCATCCACTTATGTAACACTGCAGGTACATATTTTAATGTCCGAAAACCTATCCACAATCCGGTCCAGGAACCACATGCAGACAATGGGCCTGAGTTGAAAGCAGTTCTGAAGAGGAGTGCATGGAGAATGAACAGGAAATAAAAGAGACTAATACACGACACGTGAATAAATAACACAACAAACAGACATTGATACACAGTGTGTATAATGTACAGTTGATGACACCAGGACAATTGCACAATTGACAGATGAGATGCTTTTCCTCGAGCGTGTGTTCAGTGTGGCAGCAGACCGAGAATGGAGAAATCTGTCTGAGAGCAAGGTGGCATATTAAATCTCAGATTAACAGAAACTCAGAGTCATCCTTGTGGACTGAGCAGAGATCTTAGTGAAAGACGTCGACCATTCTGTGTTTGTTCTCACCAATGTCAGCAAGAGCACATTTTGAGCAGTGAATATTGGGCATGAAATTGAAGACTGTACATGTTAAAACTGCTGCTTCCCCTGGAAAATGTGCTTTAAGCCTTGGACAGTAAGGACACAGGAGGAACAAGGGAAGGTGTATATTATCCTGTGTTTGGCCTGGGAAGGAAAATGAAGGGATTCATTTGGTGCTGGTCCACATAGACACGACAAATATTTCTTCAAATCTCAGTTCACAGAATCACGACAGTGCAGAAGGGGAGACATCGGCCCATCGGCTCAAATGAATTCCCGCCCTATCCCCCTAATCACACACATTTACCATAGCTAATCGTTCTATCCTACACATCTTTGGACAATAAACGGCAAATTATCATGTTGAATCCCGATAACCTGCACATATTTGGAAAGATAGGGACAATTTACCATGGTCAATCCACAAAACTTACACATCTTTGGATATTATAGGGCAATTTTGCATTGTCTATCCACCTGAACTGTACATTGTTGGACACTAAGTGACAGTCTCGCATGGCCAATCCACATAACCAGCATATTCTTGGACTGTGGGAGGAAATCGGAGCACCCAGAGAAAATCCACGCAGACACGGGGAGAAGGTGAAAATTCCAGACAGACCCACAGCCGCAATTGAATCCAGGTCCAAGGCGCTGCGAGACGTCCCGCCATGCCATCCCAATTAATGGAGGTAATGAACATCAGTTACAATGAACGACACAAAATCATTAAAATGTTCACAAAAACACGCTGTGATGTGATTTGAGAATATGGCGGTTAAAGCATTTTTAATTATTTATAATCCAAAATGCAGAGTAAAAATATTCCCCAGAAATGGCCACAGACAATGACACATGAAAGGGAAGTAATTGATAGAAATCAAATTTGACGCTAGAAATATCAATAAAATTGTGCAAGGTAAACGGAAGAAAAAAAATCACAGCATTGTTTAAAATTACCATAATAAACAGCAAATGAGGAGAATACAACTCATTTTGACTGGACACAATATATTACTTTAACAGCAAATTATTGTCTACGCTGAAATGTGAATCAAAAACAGAAAATCTCAGTATCTGTGGAGAGAACAGGTAACGTTTCGAGTCTGAATGACCCTTCATCAGGATGATTTCTGTTTTTTTTTCAGATTCCAGCATCTGTGGCGATTTGTTTTGATCCCAGTGTTTAATTTCCTGCCACTTCTCTTCTAGGGAACGCTATGCTGGTGAAGTATTGCTCTTCTTTCTGACAGAATTTCCATTAATCTCTTTCCCTCTGTCAACCTTCATTGCTTTCCATAACTGATTACATCAGGCGAATCTAACATTTGTTACTGAACATGCAACAGGGACATTGCAGTAAATGGTCAGAAAGAAACAAGTGAATGGAAAATCAATTACGAGCATACATTAAGTATGAATTAAACTGGACACAGTAACTATCCTCGAGGTGATGCATATTGGTCGATTCAATTCAGTTGGGCGCTCTGAAATAAAGGGCAGAACAATCAAAGAACCAAGAACAAAGAACAGTACAGCACAGGAAACAGGCCCTTCGGCCCTCCAAGCCTGTGCCGCTCCTTGGTCCAACTAGACCAATCATTTGTATCCCTCCATTCCCAGGCTGCTCATGTGACTATCCAGGTAAGTCTTAAACGATGTCAGCGTGACTGCCTCCACCATCCTACTTGGCAGCGCATTCCAGGCCCCCACCACCCTCTGTGTAAAAAACATCCCTCTAATATCTGAGTTGTACTTCGCCCCTCTCACCTTGAGCCCGTGACGCCTCGTGAACGTCACTTCTGATCTGGGAAAAAGCTTCCCACCGTTCACCCTATCTATCCGCTTCATAATCTTGTACACTTCTATTAGATCTCCCCTCATTCTCCGTCTTTCCAGGGAGAACAACCCGAGTTTACCCAATCTCTCCTCATAGCTAAGACCCTCCATACCAGGCAACATCCTGGTAAACCTTCTCTGCACTCTCTCTAACGCCTCCACGTCCTTCTGGTAGTGCGGCGACCAGAACTGGATTCTGTACTCCAAATGCGGCCTACCCGGCGTTCTATACAGCTGCATCATCAGACTCCAGCTTTTATACTCTATACACCGTCCTATAAAGGCAAGCATACCATATGCCTTCTTCACCACCTTCTCCACCTGTGTTGCCACCTTCAAGGATTTGTGGACTTGCACACCTAGGTCCCTCTGTGTTTCTATACTCCTGATGACTCTGCCATTTATTGTATAACTCCTCCCTACATTATTTCTTCCAAAATGCATCACTTCGCATTTATCCGGATTAAATTCCATCTGCCACCTCTCTGCCCAATGTTCCAGCCTATCTATATCCTGCTGTATTGCCCGACAGAATCAGAAGCATAGACACACAGAGAGATCTGGGAATACAGGACCACAGATCCTTAAAAGTGTCAGCACAGGAGGAAAAGGAGGTGAAGAAAGCATATGGCATGATTGCCTTCATCGGACGCGGCATCGAGTATAAAGGTTGGCAAAGT